>NC_069499.1:130790776-130805776 GCF_027579735.1 Bombina bombina | reverse complement strand
CGGGGTTAACGTGTCTACATCGGAAAAACTGTTCCGATGTAATCAAATTGAAATCTCGCAATCGTTCACGTGATCATGAGATTTCAATGATGGGATTGCGTCAGGGGGGCGTCCCTATGATGCTAGGTATGCCCTCCAGACCGCAATCCCATCAGGGAAGCGCCAGTGGCTTCAGGAAAGCCAAGAGGTTAGGACATTGTATTCTGTCCTTCGGCGCTAAAGCCCAGCAAAATTCAGACGGAATACAACGCCCTAACGGCGTTAAAAGGTTAAAATTTAATCTATGATAACATTTTTAAGATTTTTTTTTTATTTAACCGATAAAATCCCCCCCCCCCCCCCTATTTTAATAGTAAATAAATATGATTTATACACAAGTGTTTATATAACAAAGACTCAGTTGTGCTGGTAAAAAATTTTTATAGCATTATTATATTATATAATTATAATAATTATATTATTATATTTGAATGAACAAATTTAATCAGTTGAATACATAAACAAATTATCACCTTCTGTCCTGAAATATTCTTTTTTTCCCCAGCAATAATATTGAATGCAGACATTCCTTGTTGGTAAAACTATGCAAGATGTTCTGTTTATAAGAATGTATTCTAAGAATCTCTTACTGCCTATTTCCTGTTTTCATTTGTTTAATTGTTGCTTTCCCTTAAGTCTTTTTTCTTAAAATGAGCTGTTGCAACATGCACTAATATTTAAACAAAATACAGGTATATATTATCTTAAACAGATTCATAGGTTTGATGATATTGAGATAATGTGAATTGCTGCATTAAAGTGAATGTCAATTTTCAGCAATAAGTGCCCGGTTTTTAAAAATACTTTTAAAAACATGGGCACTTTCATTGATGAAAATTTACAATGCACTGGATTTGAAGAAATACCTTTTACTCCTGCAAAGCCGGATCGCCGATCCCAGCCTCAGTTCCTCTGTACTGACGTCAGAAATGACAAAACCGGCTTCCTCCAATCATGGCTTGCACCCCAGAGCGTCCATCTCGTGATGCCCGGCTGTGATTGGAGGAAGCCAGTTTCGTCATTGCTGTGGTTGTACAGCAGGAAGAAGGAGGGGGATCATCGATCCGGCTTTGCAGAAGTAAAAGGTAAGTATTTCTACAAATCCGGTGCAATGTAAACTTTCATCAATGAAAGTGCCCCTGTTTTTAAAAGTATTTTTAAAAACTGGGCACTCATTGCTGAAAAATGACATTCACTTTAAGGATCATAGCCTCCATTACATATGCAGCGTCGCCCGCAAAATCCTCCGCCGCCAGATTTTACGCGATTTTGGTATTACATATACGGCGTAGCATACAAGTTACGCGCGTATATTTCACCCATCGGACGTATTTTTTTTACCCATAGACTAACATAGAACAGCTGCGCAATTTGGTATCCAATATACAGCGTAAGGACTTACGCGCGCAGAATTCAGAGAATCTACTCCATTCTTATCTCGCCACAAATTGCAGGTGCAGTAACCCTTGCACTGACTAAAAAAGCAACATAACTCCCTGAAGGCCTAACAAACGCATGCACAATCACATACATATCAGCCGCAAATCTCAAACAGTTAAATCTCTTCTAAGCATTTATTATTCCTGCCCCTGCAAGTGTGTCAAACCAATCACAAATAGCACAACCTCTCACCTGCAGCCTTAAAACACCTGGCAATGCACACCCTCATTAGCCACCATGTTTACATACTGCGGATTTCCACTGCATGTAGGTGAAACTACAACATCCCACCCCACTTCCCTTAACCACCCTAATTACTGAAAATGTCTCCTTTGTTTAATTCATGTTTAGGCACTATGATTTATTGACTATCATTAAAAAGACTGAAAATGGATGTTTATACCTTATGTTCACACCTTCTGTAAATACATTATTATTTATATATATATACCCATGTGTCAATTTATATTGGATGTGAGAAACCTTGATTTACATCTTATAAGTGAATATGTACCCTTCATACACAACTATGTGATGTGGTTTATAGAACATGAATATGTCATAAACATGATAATATTACCTTTTTTGCCATTTCCACACAGGTCTTATTATATGTTCAATATTAGTGTACTAAAACACACCTCACATGGATGTGGATGACATTTATATGGTAAATAACAGAGGACAAGATTTATGGTGAACTATAAGAATATTTATTTCTTTTTTTGCTTCTGAGGTGACTGTAGTGGATTTCCTTGTTCTCCTAGTTTGAGAAGATTCTGATGTTTCTGCTGGTGTGCTGGCCACGGATGATAGGCTGGAGGCAGTGTCCTGCTGGTGTGTAAAGTGCTCAACCAACACACCCAAGAGTTGATTTTGTTCTCGCCATCTATTGTCCATCTGCATCTGCATATCAGACAGAATTCACATCATCTGTGACTGGTTTTGAAAACTTCCACTTAATGATGCTGCCATGTCCCTCTGCAGCTCTATGCTACATTTGTGTAACCACTCTTGGCTCCTGAAGAACCTCTCTTGGCTCCTGAAGAACCTCTCTTGGCTCCTGTGGAACCTCTCTTGGCCTCTTTGTCTGCTCTTGGAGCTTGTTATGAGCCTCCTCTGGAGTGCAATGTATTCCTCACCCAGGGGAGAATACAATGCATCCACAGGCTCTTGAGCAGCAGGGCTTCTAGTTGCTTGAGGTGCAGGTTCAGCTGCATCTGATGTTTCTGGTGGAGCAGGTTCAGCTGCATCTGATGTTTCTGGTGGGGCAGGTTCAGCTGCATCTGATTTTTCTGGTGGGGCAGGTTCAGCTGCATCTGCTGGTGCTTGAGTACTTTCTGCTATATTTTCATCTGCAGATGGTGGAGCTCGCCCAAGTGATGAGGATGGTGGAACTCTCCCAAGTGTTGAGGATGGTGGAACTCGCCCAAGTGATGAGGACGGTGGAGCTCTCGGGGTTGATTGATAGTCCCACTGATGACCAGTGTGTGACCACTTAGCCTGTCCAGTTGGCACTTCTTGTGACATAGTCTGTGGGTAAAAGCCATGACTGCCATGAGATTGTGTTGGGGGGGGGGGGGGGTAAATACATGGACCCTTTGTGGCTGTCTTGGCTCCCCCTCAAAGCCAAAAGAAGAATATTCCTCTGGCCAGGAATCTTGCCAGGGGTCATATGGCAATGGTGGTGGCATCACTCCCGGGTCCTCAACTAAAGCCATCCAACCATGCTCATGCGTGGGAGCATACTGTTCATGTGGTTGCCTGAAGACTGATGGTGGTGGTGGTGGCGGCATGCCTGTTTGTATCCTCGTGACAGGAGGTTCTGTGGAGGAGTCAAATGATTAGAGGGATTAGTACAGTCAGATATATGTCCATGTGGGCATACAATGTACATTGATACATGCTAGGGCCTATACTGATTCTCATGTCAAACTCTATAACATGCATGTGCACATTGTGATTTGTTCTATGAGAGATTTTAATATGTGCAGTATACAGGTATGTGTTTCATACAATAGTTATGTGTACATGTCAATGATGGAAAAAATGTGTTCTTTAAGTGACACTATGGTCACAATTTACTTTAGCCTGATGTAGGAACAGAACCTGCTTTATTGAGCTAAAAGTATTGTTATGGCTATAGTGTCCATTTACTGAAAACTCTACATGTGGCTTGTAGCTTGTGTTACTCTGAGACATGTTAGTATTGCACTATTCCACCTCATATCATGAATTGCATTGTGTTAAGTAGCATTAATGTCAAATATAATTGTAGATGTTTTTGTCAGTAGGCCAAATACCATGCTCCTCATTGTGTACATGAATGTGTGATATTAAAGGATGTTATATCTCAAATGTGTGGGATGTTACTCACCAGCATAATGTGCTGTGGTTGCAGCGCCTGAGTCACAAGCCCCTGGAAGTCCACGGACTGCTGTAATACTCAGGGACCTGCGTATCATCTCCTTCCAGGTGTTATACTCAATATCCAGGGATGGACCACCGCCTGTTCCCCTCTGGTGCATAGCTTTCTGCCCCATCTTTTCTTTGACACGCCTCTTGCAGTCATTCCACCACTTTGTCAGGCCCTCAGCAGTCCTCCTCTGTGGGGCCACATTGTTGACGGCATCCTCTACCACCAACCATGCCGTTTTTCTCCTTTTGGCACTGCCTTTGCCCTTCTCCTGCCTGAAGAGGGAACTGTAATTGTCCATGATGGCCTGGACTAGGGCAATATTTTCCTCAAATGAGAAGTTGGGATATCTCAGCCTCTCATTCTCCATGGACACCTGGCTTGCTCCCTGTGATGTCCCTGGTGTGGGTTCCTCCCTATCCTCTCCCTCCTCCCCCCTTCTGTCCACATGTGCACCCTCTATCCCTCTCCTAGATGTGCCTGGTCTCTGAGGCTCTCAGGCATCTCCCCTCCCATCATCCCTTCTAGCTCTCCCTCTCCCCACTCCACTTACTCCCTGAAGGGGACCCCACTGCTCCTCCTGTCCTCTACAATACTCCTCTCCCTGCCACTCCTCTCCCCTCCTCCCCTCCGCCCTACTTCTCCCTGACATCCTCACACTAAATCACACTACACACACTCACATTCACTCCTAGTTCAATCACACACAATCACAACCAAACACTCAGCCTATTACCTTGTGAAATTCAAATAAAATGTGTGAGGTGTTAGAAAAAAAAGTGTGGTGTATTTGTATATGTATGTATGCAAAATGCGTGCAATATGTAAAAATATTTGTAAGTGTACAAGCTTTATCAAACAACAATGCAACCTAACTCCTCTGTTTGCGCCTCTCTCTCTACTCTAACTAATCCTCCACTCCAGTGTAGTGTGCTGTAGCTCAAAGAACAATCCAAACACACTGAAGAAAATGGCGGCTGCGCATGGGTTTATATATGAATTTTGAATAGCGCAATTACATGTCGCATTTATATTTGAAATCACGGTTAATTTTTACGAGTGTTAGCCTAATTTTCATACTACTCTTTATTGACACTGTCCGTGGACAAAATACTGGCCTAAGTTACTTGAGACAACTAAAATGTGTATTTGCGCACATTTCAGAAGATCACCAGTTTGTCCTACTTACACCAGTTTAGCATCTAATGGCGTAGTATATGTAATACCCCGATGTGCGAGGTGAAATTACGGCCGGCGCGGGTTCCCACGCTTGCGCCGAAACCTGGGCCGTATATTTGATCGTGCCCCATATTTTAAACCATATTATAATTTAAACATATTTCTGATGACAATGTTGTTTGCTAAAATCAGAAATTGTTCAAATCTAGGCTAAAAATTAGGGTAGATTTAGGCTTGGTTAGGTTATTCAATAAACAGTTTATGGCTGTTTGATAATGTGAAAACGCACTTTTCTAGCAGATGCTGTTGATGCAAAATTAACATTTTTTAAAATTCTTTTAAAATGTTACATTTCAGAATAAAATCACAAACAGAGTGTCAGTCCTTAACAGACACAGGATAAACATGTTTACAAGCAAACTGTCTGTGCAGATTATTTTTGCTGCAAATTGGCTTGCTCTTATACCAGTCCCACAAATTAGTTTCAAATGCCTTTAAATGTTTAGGACTTTCAAGTGTGAGCCTTGATACATGGCTATAAAAAATAATAAAATAAAAAAGATACTATTTTTTTTAGTCAGAATTGAATCTAAGTTCATTTTAGTAGGACAATACTCATTCCACTGCACTATTTGAATGATTATCTATCTTTTCAGTTTTCCATTGTACAATGTGATGTACAGGGATAGCAAACAAACTGTATTTGAAAAGTATCTTCAGTAGAGGTATACCTTGCATAAGATAAATTTGAATTATCCAATTTGCTCTTCTAGTTCCAAACCTTAGACATATTATTTTAATGTAACAGGTTTTTTTTTTATTAGCAGGAAAAAATGAAATACCAGTGTAAATAAATCCACTTTTATGAATTAGTCCGGATTTTAACATTGCCTAGTCAGGCTTTCAGTCTATCTTTATTTCTTGATCAGTGCCCACAACTATACATTGCAAACATATTTTTGGAATTTACAAAATCAATATATACTTCACATCAACATAAGTTCCAAATCTGAAATAAAATCAAAATCATCATAATTCTCTAAATTAATATAAAAGCTATTACAATCAGATATTGAAAACAGCAACTGTGCATGGTCACTAAATGTAACTGTTTTTTTTCTTTTCTTTTTTAACTTTGCAGATGAGAGCAACATCAAAATATTTCCACTTTGAAGATTTATATCTTAGGAAGTACCACTTATTTTCCCATCCAATAAAGAATTTTAACCAACTTTCTAATTTACTTCTATTATCTAGTTTGCTTCATTCTTTTGATATCCTTTGCTGAAAATCATATCTAGATAGGCTCAGTAGCTGCTGATTGGTTGCTGCACATAGATGCCTCGTGTGATTGGCTCACCCATGTGCATTGCTATTTTTTCAACAAAGGATTCGAAATAATGAAGCAAATTAGATAATAGAAGTAAATTGGAATGTTGTTTTAAATTGTATTCTCTACCTTAATCATAAAAGAAATGTTTTGGGTTTAGCGTCCCTTTAAAGGGACATAATACGCATATGCTAAATCCCTTGAAACTGATGCATTATAACTGTAAAAAGCTGACAGGAAAATATCACCTGAGTATCTCTATGTAAAAAAGGAAGATATTTTACCTCACAACTTCCTCAGCTCAGCAGAGTAAGTTCTGTGTAAAAAGCCCAGCTGCAGGTAAAAAAAAAAAAAAAGAGAAGAAGAAATGAACAGCAGCCAATCAGCATCAACAGTGCTGAGGTCATGAACTCTTTTACTGTGATCTCATGAGATTTGACTTAACTCTCATGAGATTTCATAGTAAACTTCCTTAAACTGAATAGGGAAATAAGATGAGTGTGCACGAAAGTTCACTTCCTTAGCTTTCCCGGGACAGACATACTGATTTACTGCTTAGAAGCAATGGGATGTGGCTACTGAGGAACTTTTGAGGTAAAATATCTTTCTTTTTTACATAGAGATGTTCAGGTGATATTTTCTAGTCAGCTTTTTACAGCTATGCTGCATCACTTTCAAGTGCTTCAACATTAGGGTATCATGGTCTTTTAAATGAATATTAATTAAAAAAAAATGTTGTATATACCAGCCACTACGGCGACTACGCATTGTATTTCAATTAAAGGGATACTAAACCCAATTTTTTTCTTTAATAAATCAGATAAAGCATGCAACTTTAAGCAACTTTCTAATTTACTCCTATTATAATGTTTTCTTTGTTCTCTTGCTATCTGTATTTAAAAAGCAGGAATGTAAAGCTTAGACGTTGGCCCATTTTTGGTTCAAAACCTGGGTTATGCTTGCTTATTGGTTTGCTAACTTTAGCCACCAATAAGCAAGTGCTATCCAGGGTGCTGAACTTAAAATGGGCCAGCTCCTAAGCTTTACATTCCTGCTTTTTAAATAAAGATAGCAAGAGAACGAAGAAAATTTAATTATAGGAGTAAATTAGAAAGTTGCTTAAAATTGCATGCTCTATTTGAATCATGAAAGAAAAAATTTGGGTTTAGTATCCCTTTAAGTGGCTTACAACATACATGTTTAAAGCATTTTGTTTTTGCAGTCCAGAAACATAAGCCCTGAAAAACTCTGTGTGTTTACCTTATAATACATGTGGCAAAGTAAGATATAAATAAAGTCTTATACTGATCATTATAGATATCATTTTGAGAATGTTGTATTGTCAGGTAGTTTGGAATTACTCAAGAATTTCATAATTTTCAGAGTTGCTGTAAAACCAGATAAAATAAATAAATTATTATTATTATTAATAATAACAATACACAATGTCACATTTTAATCCCAGTGAGAAACTGTGACACTATTTGAAAATAATGGTGCACAAGCATTGTTGAACAAACTTGATCAAACTGGATAAAATATGAACAATCTTGAGTAAGTAATATAAAATTGGATCAAAATCTTAATGTGTAAAAAAAATTACCACTACATTACAACTCAAAAAGATTTATAACCACCCTTCATTATATCTGTGAGTTGTCACTATCAATTTTCCTATACAATAATAAAAGGCCAAGTATATGTGTGCGAAGCTGTCATGCGCAAGGACAAACATACCTGGCCATTGACACCGTAACTGAGGATCAGACAGCAGAGAAGGTGGACAGGGGTGGGTATGGTGGGGGCGTGGCCAGACTTGAGCAAGTGTGACCGGGCAGGACCGATGGGAGCGGACGTGGCAGGGGCGAGCTGGGTGAGAGCGGGCATGGCAGGGGCATGACCAGGCGGGTGCATGTGTGGGACCGCTGCACAAAAAAAAAAAAAAAATGTAAAAAAATTAGCCAGTTGTGTCAGCTTTCAAATATCGAGATATGACCATAGGAGAAAATACTTCAAAGGGGCAGTAGATTTTTTTTTATAAATCCAAGATGCTTGAAGTTAGTATAGGTAAAAAAAATCCAACCAAATTGCCGAGACATCCAAGGTCGTCCTCTTATTCATGTCTGTTAGTTCTTAGAACAAGAGATGTCTCAATCTTGAGATGCTTCTTATTTCAAACATAAGACACATGTAAATATTTTACAAACATTTTCTGTATTTCACCACAAGTAGTTTTAATAGTTTTAACTGTTTAACAATAGGTTCTTGTTTCATGTGAAAGATGTAAAGTATTGGGCACTTAACGTAAATATAGATGTTAAGGGCAGGAACGCCAACTATCAAATCTGTAGAAACTATAGGTAAGATAATATTTAATAAAATTTGAGAATGACCTTCCCTTCACAAAGAGTAACCTCATAAGTATCTATGAATCTAACCCATTGTATATCAACTTTTTTTTTATTAATTTCAAAGTAATTCCTAAGAGGAGTTGGAGATTAAAGGGATAGTCAACCCAAAATTTCAAATGTCATTCCTATAAAGTTTCTAATGATTATTATTTTGAACTATAGCCCAATTTAGTAACCTAAAGTATTAGTACTTACTTTTGTCTCGTCTGGCTGTTTAAAATGTCCGCCTGCCCCCTCCCATATTTCGTCACAAGTATCTTCATGGTTGTGCAGCACTAACAGCTCATTTTCGCCCGTACACACTCCTGTGTTTTACGCATGCGCAGTGTGCTGATAACACTGTAGGGGGAGGTTTCAAAGAGGAACTCTAAATACGTTCTCATTTTCCTAGACGTGCCATTTTCCTCCCCCCTACAGTGTTATAGGCGCAAGAAGTCCAAAGGTAAATCTAAAGCATCATAAATCTACTCTTTCATCCAAGTCTGCATGAAGGTACGGGCCGTGATCCAGAGGCTCTGGTAGGGGAGGACACTTCTTTTTCAGGAGACTTGGTTTCAATCTTTTCAGGATCCCTGGTTTCTAAGTATAGTTTCTCAGGGTTATTGAATAGGTTTCAGGACAAGGCCTTTCAGAGGAAGGTTTATTCTGTCCAATGTTCCATGAAATCCTGCGTAGACTCAGGCCTTTTTTCAGTCAGTTTCGGGTCCAGAATCTATGGGAGTGATTGCTCCTGTTCCTTTGATAGAACAGGAGATGGGATTTTATTCAAATCTCTTTGTTGTTCTAAAGCAGGAAGGAACTTTCAGATCAATTTTGGATCTCAAAGCTCTGAACAAGTTCCTATTTTCAAATGGAAATTATTTGGACTATTCTGCCTTTTGTTTACCAAGGTCAGTTTATGTCCACAATAGATTTAAAGGATACTTACCTTTATGTTCCAATTCACAGGGAACACTATCAATTTCTAAGGTTTGCCTTTATAGACAAGTAGTTTCAGTTTGTTGCTCTACTATTTGGGCTGGCTACAGCTCCCAGAATATTTACAAAGGTTCTGGGAACCCTTCTGTCTGTGATCAGAACTCAAGGTATTGTGGTGTTTCCTTACCTGGACGATATCTTGGTTCAAACTCCATCTTTTTATTTAGCAGAATCTCACACCAACAGACTGTTGTTGTTTCTTCAACAACGTGGCTGGAAAATCAATTTTCCAAAGAGTTCTCTGATTCCTCAGACAAGAGTTGTTTTTGTGGGAGTTCAGATAGATTCAGTTTCCATGAGTCTCTCTTTTAAAGATCAAAGAAGGTTGAAACTAGAGTCAGCTTGTAAAAATCTTCAATCTCTTTCTTATCCCTCAGTTGCTCTTTGCATGGATGTATTTGGTCTCATTATTGCTGCATTGGATGCTATTCTTTTTGCTAGATTTCACATGAGGCCTCTACAGCTTGGTGTATGCTTTCGGCAATGGTGCAGGGATCATACTCTGCTGTCTCAAAGGATTTATCTGGATCACATGACAAGGCAGCTCCTGTCTTTGTGACTGAATCATCAGCTTATTATTCAGGGGGCTTCTTTTGTTCATCCTATTTGGACTGTGATCACTACAGATACAAGTCTTTCAGGTTGGGGGGCCATCCGGGGGCACAAAAGGTTTTGCTTCCTTGTGAGTCGAGGATGCCAATAAATGATCTAGAACTCTGAGCCTCTGTTGAAAAGGGAGTTTTATCTTGGTTTTCAGACATACAATAGAACAGCAGTGGTTTACATCTATCATCATGGGGGAACTCGCAGTGCCCTGTCTATGAAGGAAGTTTCTTGAATTCTTTGCAGGGCTGAAGCTTATTGTTGCCTGATTTCTGCAGTTCATATTTCAGGAGTGAACAACTGGGAAGCATCAGTCACTGAATCCAGGGGAGTGGTCTCTTCATTTGGAAGAGCAGATGGTGCTCTTTGGGGTCTCCCAGAGATAGATCTGATAACTTCTCATTTGAATAACAAACTTCCCAGATATTATGCAAGCTCCAGGGACCCTCAGGCAAAGTTTGTGGATGCTCAGGTAGCTCCTTGATCATTCTGGCTAGCCTATGTTTTTCCTCCTCTGGTTCTTCTTCCCAGAGTGGTTTCGCAGAGTTTGGTATGCAGATCTGGTTCAGATGTGCAGTTGTCCTTCATGGTCACTTCCTCTGTGTCCAATCCTTCTGTCTCAAGGTTTGTTTTTCCATCAGGATCTCAAATCTCTAAGCTTGATGGCATTGTGATTGAATGGTTAGCTCTCAGGCAGAGGTTTTTCTGATTCTATTGTTGAGACTTTGATTCAGGCTTGCAAGCATGTGACTAGGAAGTGACCATGAAGGACAAGTGACCAGGAGTGAACAACTGGGAAGCATCAGTCACTGAATCCAGGGGAGTGGTCTCTTCATTTGGAAGAGCAGATGGTGCTCTTTGGGGTCTCCCAGAGATAGATCTGATGACTTCTCATTTGAATAACAAACTTCCCAGATATTATGCAAGCTCCAGGGACCCTCAGGCAAAGTTTGTGGATGCTCAGGTAGCTCCTTGATCATTCTGGCTAGCCTATGTTTTTCCTCCTCTGGTTCTTCTTCCCAGAGTGGTTTCGCAGAGTTTGGTATGCAGATCTGGTTCAGATGTGCAGTTGTCCTTCATGGTCACTTCCTCTGTGTCCAATCCTTCTGTCTCAAGGTTTGTTTTTCCATCAGGATCTCAAATCTCTAAGCTTGATGGCATTGTGATTGAATGGTTAGCTCTCAGGCAGAGGTTTTTCTGATTCTATTGTTGAGACTTTGATTCAGGCTTGCAAGCATGTGACTAGGAAGATTTATCATAAGGTCTGAAAGGCCTTTATTTCCTGGTGTGTGGATCATGGTGTTCCTGGCATTCTTTTAGAATTCCTAGGATTTTGAAATGTTTGCAGGATGGTTTAGATGAGGGTTTATCAGCCAGTTCTTTGAAAGGTCAGATTTCTGCTATTTCAGTTTTGTTCCACAAGAATATTGCTAGTTTTCCCGACATTCATGGTTTTGTTGAAGCTTTGGCTATAATTAAACCTGTTTTTAAACCACTTTCTCCTCCTTGGAATCTGAATTTAGTTTTGAAAGTTTTGCAGGCTCCTCCTTTTGAGCCTATGCATAAGGAGGACATTAAGCTTCTTTCTTGGAAGGTTTTGTTTCTTTTGGTGATCTCTTCTGCTAGAGGAGTCTCTGAATTGTCTGTTCTTTCATGTGATCCTCTTTATCTTATAAGGCAGTTTTGAGGAATGTGATCCCCTTTATTAGGATAAGGCAGTTTTAAGGCATGAAAGTAAAACATAGCAGCTAATTAAAGGGAAATGAAACCCACATGTTTTCTTTCAACTTTCCAATTTACGTCTAATATATAATTTTCATCATTCTCTTGGTATCCTTTTGTTAAAGAAGCAGCACTTCACTACTGGGAGCTAGTTAACCCAATGGGTGAGCCAATAACATGAGCCATATATGTGCAGCCAACAATCAGCAGCTCCTGAGCCTACTTAGGTTTCCTTTTCAACAAAGGATTCAAAGAGAGCAAAACAAATTAGATAATAGAAGTAAATACAAAAGTTGTTTAAAATCACATGCTTTATCTGAATCATGAAAGAAAATATTTGGGTTTCATGTTCCTTTAATTCAATATTGATGATAATTGCCTGATGTGTCTAAATCCAATAAATTACTTTACATAATTTAGAGTAATAGAATAATTAACATTTTTAAATTTCCAAACACTTAAAGGGACATAAAAAACACATCCCCCCATGATTAGGATAGAGAATACAATTTTAAAATACTTTTCAATGTACTTATTTTATCTAATTTACTTCTTTCTTTTGGAATCCTTTGTTGAAGAAGCATCAATGCACTACTGGTAGCCATAAGGTGTTGCATTTGAAAAGTAAAAAAACAACAGTGTCATCCTAGAAAAAAATTCATTCTGAGCTTCTTTTGAAAATGTAAAAAAAAATCTATTTTACTATTTTTATTTGTAGTTCAGTAATATAAGATAAGAGAATAGCTCAGGGCTTGAATAGTTTTCCAAAGCATTGAATATATGGGGCGCGATCCGATATCGATCGCAGTTTGCGGCGCAAGCGAGGGAACCGGCGTCGCCCGCAGTTTCAGCTCGCAACTCGAGCCATCCCATATAGGTCGCCGTCAGATGCTAACGTGCCGTAAGTCTCACAAACCAGCGATGTCCAGAAATCTGCGTAAGTACAAATTTCTGGCGTCGCCAGTGACTTGCGGCACGTTAGAAACTGCCGGCGCCTATAAAACCTGACTAAAGTCTAAAAGACCCGCACTGTCTAACACGCCTCCCTAACATAGCCCGCACTGTCTAACACGCCTCCCTAACATAGCCCGCACTGTCTAACCCTCTATCCGCTATCCCCCCTCACTAGCCTAACAATAAAAATGTTATTAACCCCTAAACCGCCGCTCCTTTACCCCGCCGCAACCTAATAAAATTATTAACCCCTAAACCGCCGCTCCCGTACCCCGCCGCCAGCTATATTATATCTATAACCCCCTAAAGTGAGCCCCTAACACCGCCGCCATCTATATTAAAATTATTAACCTCTAATGTAAGCCCCTTACACCGCCGCCATCTCTATTAAAATGATTAACCCCTAATTTAATCTACCTACCCCGCCGCCAGCTATATTATCTATATTAACCCTAAGTATATTATAGTTAATATAGTTATTACATTATATATATATTAACTATATTAACCCTAATTATATTAGGGTTAATATAGTTAATATAGTTACTATAGTATTTATATTAACTATATCTAACCCTAACTAAATTTATATTAAATTAATCTAATTCATTTATAAACTAAAATATTCCTATTTAAATCTAAATACTTACCTATAAAATAAACCCTAAGATAGCTACAATATAATTAATAATTACATTGTAGCTATGTTAGGGTTAATATTTATTTTACAGGTAAATTGTTAATTATTTTAACTAGGTATAATAGATATTAAATAGTTATTAACTATTTAATATCTACCTAGTTAAAATAATTACCCAATTACCTGTAAAATAAATCCTAACCTAAGTTACAAATACACCTACACTATCAATAAATTTAATAAACTACTAACATCTATCTAAAAATACAATTAAATTAACTAAACTAAATTACAAAAACAAACAAACACTAAATTGCAAAAAATAAAAAAAAGATTACAAGATATTTAAGCTAATTACACCTATTCTAAGCCCCCTAATAAAATAATAAACCCCCAAAATAAAAAAAATTCCCTGCCCTATTCTAAATTCAACAAATTTCAAAGCTCTTTACCTTACCAGCCCTTAAAAGGGCCTTTTGTGGGGCATGCCCCAAAGAATTCAGCTCTTTTGCATACAACAAATACAATACCCCCCCCCCCATTACAACCCACCACCCACATACCCCTATTCTAAACCCACCCAAACCCCCCTTAAAAAAGCCTAACACTACCCCCCTGAAGATCTCCCTACCTTGTCTTCACCACACCGGGCCGAACTCCTGATCCGATCCGGGCGATGTCTTCCTCCAAGCGGCAAAGAAGAATTCTTCCTCCGGCGATGTCTTCCTCCAAGCGGCAAAGAAGAATTCTTCCTCCGGCGACGTCTTCCTCCAAGCGGCAGCAAAGTCTTCATTCTTCCGGCGGCATCTTCAATCTTCTTTCTTCGCTCCGCCGCCGCGGAGCATCCATCCCGGCCGACTGCTGAACTTGGAATGATGTACCTTTAAATGACGTCATCCAAGATGGCGTCCGCCGAATTCCGATTGGCTGATAGTATTCTATCAGCCAATCGGAATTAAGTTAAAAAAATCTGATTGGCTGATTGAATCAGCCAATCAGATTCAAGTTCAATCCGATTGGCTGATCCAATCAGCCAATCAGATTGAGCTCGCATTCTATTGGCTGTTCCGATCAGCCAATAGAATGCGAGCTCAATCTGATTGGCTGATTGGATCAGCCAATCGGATTGAACTTGAATCTGATTGGCTGATTCAATCAGCCAATCAGATTTTTTTAACTTAATTCCGATTGGCTGATAGAATACTATCAGCCAATCGGAATTCGGCGGACGCCATCTTGGATGACGTCATTTAAAGGTACATCATTCCAAGTTCAGCAGTCGGCCGGG
>NC_069499.1:130265776-130458276 GCF_027579735.1 Bombina bombina | reverse complement strand
TTCGGAATTTGTTTAATAAAAATCTGTTCACACACTATTTCCAATGGGGACGATCATCAGGGCAGAAAAGGAAAAGCTAGATAATAGTTTAAAATGAAAGTAGTAGATAATGCTACTGCTTCAAGTCACCAGCAGCACAACAAAAAGTTTGTTTAAAAAAATTGGGGCAGGATTGACCGAGAACAATAGCGAACTTTACATACTCATGGCTGACACTGGACTCAATCAATTGACAAGCATGTTGTTGGATTTGTTATTGAATGGTGTAAGTTTAAAGCCTTTCTCACCATTAGAGTAACAGTCTAAGGGCTCCATGTGCTGAGCAGTCAACTAGCTGTTTTTTTCATGTCAATATCCACGCCAATAGAAAATCGTAGTCAAAGTAGTCAACTATGCAACACCTATATATATATATATATATATATATATATACATACAGTATTTCACAAAAGTGAATACACCCCTCACATTTTTGTAAAGATTTTATTATATCTTTTCATGTGACAACACTGAAGAAATGACACTTTGCTACAATGTAAAGTAGTGAGTGTACCGCCTGTATAACAGTGTAAATTTGCTGTCCCCTGAAAATAACTCAACACACAGCCATTAATGTCTAAACCATTGGCAACAAAAGTGAGTACACCCCTAAGTGGAAATGTCCAAATTGGGCCCAATAATCCATTTTCCCTCCCCGGTGTCATGTGACTCGTTAGTGTTATAAGGTCTCAGGTGTGAATGGGGAGCAGGTGTGTTAAATTTGGTATTATCGCTCTCACACTCTCTCATATTGGTCACTGGAAGTTCAACATGGCATCTCATGGCAAAGAACCCTCTGAGAAACTGAAAAAAAGAATTGTTGTTCTATATAAAGATGGCCTAGACTACAAAAAGATTGCCAAGACCCTGAAATTGAGCTGCAGCATGGTGGGCAAGACCATACAGTGGTTTCACAGGACAGGTTCCACTCAGAACAGGCCTCGCCATTGTCGACCAAAGAAGTTGAGTGCCGTGTTCAGCGTCATATCCAGAGGTTGTGTTTGGGAAATAGACGCATGAGTGCTGCCAACATTGCTGCAGAGTTTGAAGGGTGGGGGGGTCAGCTTGTCAGTGTTCAGACCATTTGCCGCACACTGCATCAAATTGGTCTGCTTGGCTGTTGCCCCAGAAGGAATCATCTTCTAAAGATGATGCACAAGAAAGCCTGCAAACAGTTTGCTGAAGACAAGCAGACTAAGGACATGGATTACTGGAACCATGTCCTGTGGTCCGATGAGACCAAGATAAAATTATTTGGTTCAGATAGTGTCAAGCGTGTGTGGCGGCAACCAGTTGAGTAGAACAACGACACATGTGTCTTTCCTACAATCAAGCATGGTGGTGGGAGTGTCATTGTTTGGGCCTGCATGAGTGCTGCCAGCACTGGGACGCTACAGTTCATTGAGGGAACCATGAATGCAAACATGTACTGTGACATAATGAAGCAGAGCATGATCCCCTCCATTCGGAGACTGGGCCACAGGGCAGTATTCCAACATGATAACAACCCCAAACACACCTCCAAGAAGACCACTGCCTTGCTAGAAAAGCTGAGGGTAAAGGTGATGGACTGGCTAAGCATGACCTAAAAACTATTGAGCATCAGTGGGGCATCCTCAAACAGAAAGTGGGGGGGGCGCAAGGTCTCTAACATCCACCAGCTCTGTGATGTCATCATGGAAGAGTGGAAGAGGACTCCAGTGGCAACCTGTGAAGTTCTGGTGAACCCCATCCCCAAGAGGGTTAAGGCAGTGCTGGAAAATAATGGTGGCCACACAAAATATTGACACTTTGGGCCCAAGTTAGACATTTCCACTTAGAGGTGTACCAACGGTTTAGACATTAATAGCTGTTGAGTTATTTTGAGGGGACAGCAAATTGACACTGTTAAACAGGCTGTACACTCACTACTTACACTACACTACTCTATGATGTCATTTTCAATAGTTAATCAGATCATACTCTGAGTTGAGTCCCCTGGGTACCCTAGTCTGTAATCTGAATATCCAAAACACTTTGTGTTTACCCAGTAGTTTATCTCTGTCCCCTCCCCTAGGTGGTGACTTCACAAGCTCTATGGCTTGCATCTAAATGTATCATTGCTTTTATTATGTACATTTTTAAAATGTTTAACCAATGGTGTGGTTGCCTCTCCTATTTTTAATTGTGGATATGTGATTATGAATTCTGGTGTTCATGTCATTTGTCGTAAGACCAACGTATTGAAGATGACATTCAATACATGTGATAAGGTATACGACATAGGAGGATGTACAGTTCAAACAGGACATTTTTTTAAATTCCTCTCCAGTAACCTCTGATCGAAAGGTATCTGAGAAATTGTAGAACTCACACGGTCTGCACCTTGATTTCTCACATCTGTACATCCCCCTATGTCTGAGCCATGAACCTTGGGCCACATTTGTCACTGATGGCAGTTCAGAGGGGGACAGATATTTACCAATTGTTTTGCTGCATCTATAAGAGCAACGCAGGCCCCTATCTACACATTCAGCGAGATTATCATCTGCTGACAACAAGCGGAAATGCTTATCCACAATCTTGCAGATATCTCTGTACTCTTCACTATAATCAGTGACAAAGGTGTACTTGCATGATGTGATGTATTACGTTTGGAATCCTCTAGAAGGGAGGCTTTTTTTCAACTTGGAACTGTGCCCTATCGATTACATGTTTAGGGTATCCTCTCTATTGTAGTCTCACTCTCATTTCTCTGCTTTGTTTTTACACATTACTTATTTTGTCAAGCGATTTGGATTTATAAGTAATTAAGAAATGCATCAATCTAAGTGGCAGTGTGATACTATGTGTATGTATTGTATGTGGCTTTGTGACAGCATGTGTGACATAAGTAATACAGTATTGTGTGGCTTTGTTGTTATGTGTGACAATAAGTGGCAGAATGACAGTATACTTATGAGTTAGTATGTGGGTCTAATATAGTATTGTGTGACATTATTTTTTAATATTCAAGCACATATGTAGCATCCTTTCCCAAAACACCACAATTTACAGTGACATATTGTGTCTATGACAATAAGTGGCAGTGTGATGCTATGTGTATGTATTGTATGTGGCTTTGTGACATAAGTAATACAGTATTGTGTGGCTTTGTGGTTATGTGTGACAATAAGTGGCAGAATGACAGTATACTTATGAGTTAGTATGTGGGTGTAATATAGTATTGTGTGGCTTTGTGGTTATGTGTGACAATAAGTGGTAGAATGACAGTATACATATGAGTTAGTATGTGGGTGTAATATAGTATTGTGTGGCTTTGTGGTTATGTGTGACAATAAGTGGTAGAATGACAGTATACGTATGAGTTAGTATGTGGGTGTAATATAGTATTGTGTGGCTTTGTGGTTATGTGGGACAATAAGTGGCAGAATGACAGTATACGTATGAGTTAGTATGTGGGTGTAATATAGTATTGTGTGGCTTTGTGGTTATGTGGGAGAATAAGTGGCAAAATGACAGTATACGTTTGAGTTAGTATGTGGGTGTAATATAGTATTGTGTGGCTTTGTGGTTATGTGTGACAATACAGTAAGTGGCAGAATGACAGTATACGTATGAGTTAGTACGTGGGTGTAATATAGTATTGTGTGGCTTTGTGGTTATGTGGGACAATAAGTGGCAGAAGGACAGTATACGTATGAGTTAGTATGTGGGTGTAATATAGTATTGTGTGGCTTTGTGGTTATGTGGGACAATAAGTGGCAGAATGACAGTATACTTATGAGTTAGTATGTGGGTGTAATATAGTATTGTGTGGCTTTGTGGTTATGTGTGACAATAAGTGGTAGAATGACAGTATACGTATGAGTTAGTATGTGGGTGTAATATAGTATTGTGTGGCTTTGTGGTTATGTGTGACAATAAGTGGTAGAATGACAGTATACGTATGAGTTAGTATGTGGGTGTAATATAGTATTGTGTGGCTTTGTGGTTATGTGGGACAATAAGTGGCAGAATGACAGTATACGTATGAGTTAGTACGTGGGTGTAATATAGTATTGTGTGGCTTTGTGGTTATGTGGGACAATAAGTGGCAAAATGACAGTATACGTTTGAGTTAGTATGTGGGTGTAATATAGTATTGTGTGGCTTTGTGGTTATGTGTGACAATACAGTAAGTGGCAGAATGACAGTATACGTATGAGTTAGTACGTGGGTGTAATATAGTATTGTGTGGCTTTGTGGTTATGTGGGACAATAAGTGGCAGAATAACAGTATACGTATGAGTTAGTATGTGGGTGTAATATAGTATTGTGTGGCTTTGTGGTTATGTGGGACAATAAGTGGCAGAATGACAGTATACTTATGAGTTAGTATGTGGGTGTAATATAGTATTGTGTGGCTTTGTGGTAATGTGTGACAATACAGTAAGTGGCAGAATGACAGTATACATATGAGTTAGTATGTGGGTGTAATATAGTATTGTGTGGCTTTGTGGTAATGTGTGACAATAAGTGGCAGAATGACAGTATACGTATAAGTTAGTATGTTGGTGTAATACAGTATTGTGTGGCTTTGTGGTTATGTGGGATAATAAGTGGAAGGATGACAGTATACTTATGAGTTAGTATGTGGGTGTAATATAGTACTTTGTGGCTTTGTGGTTATGTGTGACAATACGTGGCAGAATGACAGTATACGTATGAGTTAGTATGTGGGTGTAATATAGTATTGTGTGGCTTTGTGGTTATGTGTGACAATACAGTAAGTGGCAGAATGACAGTATACGTATGAGTTAGTACGTGGGTGTAATATAGTATTTGTGGCTTTGTGGTTATGTGGGACAATAAGTGGCAGAATGACAGTATACGTATGAGTTAGTATGTGGGTGTAATATAGTATTGTGTGGCTTTGTGGTTATGTGGGACAATAAGTGGCAGAATGACAGTATACTTATGAGTTAGTATGTGGGTGTAATATAGTATTGTGTGGCTTTGTGGTAATGTGTGACAATACAGTAAGTGGCAGAATGACAGTATACATATGAGTTAGTATGTGGGTGTAATATAGTATTGTGTGGCTTTGTGGTTATGTGTGACAGTAAGTGGCAGAATGACAGTATACGTATGAGTTAGTACGTGGGTGTAATATAGTATTGTGTGGCTTTGTGGTTATGTGGGACAATAAGTGGCAAAATGACAGTATACGTATGAGTTAGTATGTGGGTGTAATGTAGTATTGTGTGGCTTTGTGGTAATGTGTGACAATACAGTAAGTGGCAGAATGACAGTATACGTATGAGTTAGTACGTGGGTGTAATATAGTATTGTGTGGCTTTGTGGTTATGTGTGACAATAAGTGGCAGAAAGACAGTATACATATGAGTTAGTATGTGGGTGTAATATAGTATTTTGTGGCTTTGTGGTTATGTGTGACAATAAGTGGCAGAATGACAGTATACGTATGAGTTAGTATGTGGGTGTAATTTAGTATTGTGTAGTTATGTGGGATAATAAGTGGCAAAATGACAGTATTCGTGTGAGTTAGTATGTGGGTGTAATATAGTATTGTGTGGCTTTGTGGTTATGTATGACAATAAGTGGCAGAATGACAGTATACGTATGAGTAAGTATGTGGGTGTAATATAGTATTGCGTGGCTTTGTGATTATATGTGAAAATAAGTGGAAGGATGACAGTATACTTATGAGTTAGTATGTGGGTGTAATATAGTACTTTGTGGCTTTGTGGTTATGTGTGACAATACATGGCAGAATGACAGTATACGTATGAGTTAGTATGTGGGTGTAATATAGTATTGTGTGGCTTTGTGGTAATGTGTGACAATACAGTAAGTGGCAGAATGACAGTATACGTATGAGTTAGTATGTGGGTGTAATATAGTATTGTGTGGCTTTGTGGTTATGTGTGATAATACAATAAGTGGCAGAATGACAGTATACGTATGAGTTAGTATGTGAGTGTAATATAGTATTGTGTGGCTTTGTGGTTATGTGTGACAATACAGTAAGTGGCAGAATGACAGTATACGTATGAGTTAGTATGTGGGTCTAATATAGTATTGTGTGGCTTTGTGGTTATGTGTGACAATAAGTGGCAGAATGACAGTATACGTATGAGTTAGTATGTAGGTGTAATATAGTATTGCGTGGCTTTGTGGTTATGTGTGACAATAAGTGGCAGAATGACAGTATACGTATGAGTTAGTACGTGGGTGTAATATAGTATTGTGTGGCTTTGTGGTTATGTGTGACAATAAGTGGCATGATGACAGTATACGTATGAGTTAGTATGTAGGTGTAATATAGTATTGTGTGGCTTTGTGGTTATGTGTGACAATAAGTGGCAGAATGACAGTATACGTATGAGTTAGTATGTGGGTGTAATATAGTATTGTGTGGCTTTGTGGTTATGTGTGACAATAAGTGGCAGAATGACAGTATACGTATGAGTTAGTATGTGGGTGTAATATAGTATTGTGTGGCTTTGTGGTTATGTGTGACAATAAGTGGCAGAATAACAGTATACGTATGAGTTAGTATGTGGGTGTAATATAGTATTGTGTGGCTTTGTGGTTATGTGGGACAATAAGTGGCAGAATGACAGTATGCGTATGAGTTAGTATGTGGGTGTAATATAGTATTGTGTGGCTTTGTGGTTATGTGGGACAATAAGTGGCAGAATAACAGTATAAGTATGAGTTAGTATGTGGGTGTAATATAGTATTGTGTGGCTTTGTGGTAATGTGTGACAATACAGTAAGTGGCAGAATGACAGTATACGTATGAGTTAGTATGTGGGTGTAATATAGTATTGTGTGGCTTTGTGGTTATGTGTGATAATACAATAAGTGGCAGAATGACAGTATACGTATGAGTTAGTATGTGAGCGTAATATAGTATTGTGTGGCTTTGTGGTTATGTGTGACAATACAGTAAGTGGCAGAATGACAGTATACGTATGAGTTAGTATGTGGGTCTAATATAGTATTGTGTGTCTTTGTGGTTATGTGTGACAATAAGTGGCAGAATGACAGTATACGTATGAGTTAGTATGTAGGTGTAATATAGTATTGCGTGGCTTTGTGGTTATGTGTGACAATAAGTGGCAGAATGACAGTATACGTATGAGTTAGTACGTGGGTGTAATATAGTATTGTGTGGCTTTGTGGTTATGTGTGACAATAAGTGGCATGATGACAGTATACGTATGAGTTAGTATGTAGGTGTAATATAGTATTGTGTGGCTTTGTGGTTATGTGTGACAATAAGTGGCAGAATGACAGTATACGTATGAGTTAGTATGTGGGTGTAATATAGTATTGTGTGGCTTTGTGGTTATGTGGGACAATAAGTGGCAGAATGACAGTATACGTATGAGTTAGTATGTGGGTGTAATATAGTATTGTGTGGCTTTGTGGTTATGTGGGACAATAAGTGGCAGAATGACAGTATACATATGAGTTAGTATGTGGGTGTAATATAGTATTGTGTGGCTTTGTGGTTATGTGTGACAATAAGTGGCAGAATGACAGTATACGTATGAGTTAGTATGTGGGTGTAATATAGTATTGTGTGGCTTTGTGGTTATGTGTGACAATAAGTGGCAGAATAACAGTATACGTATGAGTTAGTATGTGGGTGTAATATAGTATTGTGTGGCTTTGTGGTTATGTGGGACAATAAGTGGCAGAATGACAGTATGCGTATGAGTTAGTATGTGGGTGTAATATAGTATTGTGTGGCTTTGTGGTTATGTGGGACAATAAGTGGCAGAATAACAGTATAAGTATGAGTTAGTATGTGGGTGTAATATAGTATTGTGTGGCTTTGTGGTTATGTGTGACAATAAGTGGCAGAATAACAGTATACGTATGAGTTAGTATGTGGGTGTAATATAGTATTGTGTGGTTATGTGTGACAATAAGTGGCAGAATAACAGTATACGTATGAGTTAGTATGTGGGTGTAATATTGTATTGTGTGGCTTTGTGGTTATGTGTGACAATAAGTGGCAGAATAACAGTATGCATATGAGTAAGTATGTGGGTGTAATATAGTATTGTGTGGTTATGTGGGACAATAAGTGGCAGAATGACAGTATACGTATGAGTTAGTATGTGGGTGTAATATTGTATTGTGTGGTTATGTGGGACAATACGTGGCAGAATGACAGTATACGTATGAGTTAGTATGTGGGTGTAATATTGTATTGTGTGGCTTTGTGGTTATGTGGGACAATACGTGGCAGAATGACAGTATGAGTATGAGTAAGTATGTGGGTGTAATATAGTATTGTGTGGTTATGTGGGACAATAAGTGGCAGAATGACAGTATACGTATGAGTTAGTATGTGGGTGTAATATAGTATTGTGTGGCTTTGTGGTTATGTGGGACAATAAGTGGCAGAATGACAGTATACGTATGAGTTAGTATGTGGGTGTAATATAGTATTGTGTGGCTTTGTGGTTATGTGTGACAATAAGTGGCAGAATAACAGTATGCGTATGACTAAGTATGTGGGTGTAATATAGTATTGTGTGGTTATGTGGGACAATAAGTGGCAGAATGACAGTATACGTATGAGTTAGTATGTGGGTGTAATATTGTATTGTGTGGTTATGTGGAACAATACGTGGCAGAATGACAGTATGAGTATGAGTAAGTATGTGGGTGTAATATAGTATTGTGTTGTTATGTGGGACAATAAGTGGCAGAATGACAGTATACGTATGAGTTAGTATGTGGGTGTAATATAGTATTGTGTGGTTATGTGGGACAATAAGTGGCAGAATGACAGTATACGTATGAGTTAGTATGTGGGTGTAATATAGTATTGTGTGGCTTTGTGGTTATGTGGGGCAATAAGTGGCAGAATGACAGTATACGTATGAGTTAGTATGTGGGTGTAATATTGTATTGTGTGGCTTTGTGGTTATGTGGGACAATACGTGGCAGAATGACAGTATACGTATGAGTTAGTACGTGGGTGTAATATAGTATTGTGTGGCTTTGTGGTTATGTGAAACAATACGTGGCAGAATGACAGTATGCGTATGAGTAAGTATGTGTACCTCAAAAATAATTTGAAACGTGACATCAGTAAGAGTGTCTCTGTATTTGCTAGGATAGGAAGGATTGTCTGCATCTTTCTATTCACTAACCAGAGCATGGTGCACCTGCACTCACTTCAGGCTCTTGTGCCTATAGGCACCTGAGATGTAAATTCGGCCCTGCCTAGATGTGCTGATTATCGTTTTTTAGTTTTTACTTTAATGCAATTGAGGATTCTAATCTCACAGTTTTATCTCCTCCATAACTTAAAGGAACATAAAACCCATTTTTCTTTCGTGGTTAATATAGACCATGCAACCACTTTCCAATTTACTCTATTATCTAATTTGTTTTGTTCTCTTGGTATCCTTTGATAAAAAGGATACCTAGTTCAGCTCAGGAGCTGCTGATTGGTGGCTGCACTTATAAGCATTATGTTATTAGCTCACTAGACGTGTTCAGCTAACTCCCAGTAGTGCACTGCTGCTTCTTCAACAAAGGCTACCAAGAGAAACAAATTAGATAATAAAATAACATTGGAAAGTTGTTTAAAATTGTATTCTCTATCTGATTCATGAAAGAAATTTTTTTGGTTTCATGTCCCTTTAAATTAATATTCTTTTTCATTATAAATGAAGATTTAAAAAAAAAAAAGGACCAATATATAATGCATAAAATGTTGAAGCATACCTAGTAGCCAAACAGTTAAGTCTAACCAGACAAAGCTTTATTCCACACATTACAATTTCTAAAGACATTTTCATTACGTGTGTCTCTTTCTATAGCTAAGTGCGTTGCCAAATGGTGGAAAGAGAATAAGACTTACAAAAATAATATATAAAACATCTGTATATATTAAATTCATAACTTTTTACATGTGTACAATAGTATCATGGTTAGTTATACAGATGAGACTCTGAGGTGTGTGGAACATTGTCTCAATCTCTCTAGGTTTTATTTTCTGTTACGGAAATGCATCAGAATGTAATAATTTACAATTGCTCGTGTACAGGTGGAACAGTGGCTCCGTCCATTTCAATGACTTGCCTGTGCTCAAAAGGGATATCTTTGCAGTTCGTTCTGTTAAGAATCCCTCAGGACAGGAAATGGGAATCATAGATTTACATGATTTAATATGTCTGTTCAGTAGCTGAGTCCCCTGTTTTCCTTCTCTGAGAAGTCATTTTTCAAAAAAAATGTTGGACACTGCTCAGTTGATGGTAAATTTTCCATTCCTTTTCATACCAAAATATACATTTTACTGTATATGATTAAGATTAGTTTTTGCCATTGTCTAATAGACGTGCATTTTCTCATGTTACCTTAATAGTTATGTCAGTATTTTACTAGAAAATTATTTATTTCTTATATATTCTATTATTAATATTTCATATGTAGGTACTGCAGGTGTGTAGATACTTTTTCATTTGGGATATGCAATGTTTTAGTTTTACAAATTTTAAGAAGAATAGGATGAGATCATGGCATAAATCTCAGTTAAATTCTTTAAGCAAAACTTTTTTTGGGATAATTACAAAAAAACAAACAAAATCACAGCAGTTTTTAGGGCTGATAGATCTAATGTACGAAGCTCTCTCTGTCACCTTGCAAGTTGCAACATTCTTTCATCAACAATCTACAGTCACCCCTTTCAAAGCAGTTAAGTGACAATGCGTTATATTTGTAAACACTCAGGTTAACGGAAGACCTCATTATAAAGGTGAGATCATGTTCCCAAACTCATTGAGATTTTCTTCACCTATCTTTTCCAATGTTTTCTCACAAGAGAACCTGCAGTCCGTATTTATCAAGCCGTGGTTGTCCGACATAGCTTGCTAAATCGAGCCCATGTCGTTTTGAGAGGTGCTCAATACCTTACACATCAAACATGAGTCACTAGCAATGTGTAAAAAAGCAATATTTCCAACTGCAACACTTAGGAAACACGTCTGCAAAAATGCAGCTTTTTCGAATTGCAATATTGTTGCATTTTTTTATGCAAAATATTCATTTTACAAAAGAGTTTTATTGAATCCAATCTGTGGTAGGTGAGGGCTAGGGTTTATGCATAGGATTATAATTAGGGTTAGTTAGTATTAGAATAGGTAGTATCAAGGTTACCATCCTGGTTCTGGATAATTCCCAGAAAATCTTTACAAATAAAATAAACTTCCAGCTTTCCATGCTTTGAAGACCTTAATTCCAGGTTCATTCCATTAAAAAAAAGAAGAATTTTTGCAAACATATGTTTATTGGGAAAAGTCCCTAATTGTATTTAAAATGCACTGCAATGCATTTCAGATTTAACTGTTATGTCCCTTTAAAGGGTCATTCTCATGCAAAAAATACATGCATGAATGTGGCTTTTGGCATTACTGACTCTGGGTACCTGTCTTTAACCACCGTAAAATGGATATGGTTATGCTTTGGAAGTACAAGAATTGCAGCTTCCAAGTAAGAAATTTAATTGGTGGCTATGTGCGATTGGCCATCCTGATTGGCTCACCAGCGATTGCCTCCTTTCAAATGGTTATACACATACTTTGTTAGTTATACAAACATTTTCTAACAAATTAGATCATGTAACTTTTGCATCAGCACGTACCTTAAAACTTTATGTATATTTTTTACCCTTTGCAGAACATTGGGCCATTATAAATAAATAATATTACAAACAATTATTTTTTATTTCACAATAATACATAACAAGTTGATATTGTTTTTATTCATTTCATGGCATACGTAGCAGAGCCATGTGCTCAACTTTCGTAAACTTGGAATATATGTTATCAATGACATCACAGAACAAACACATTTGACCACTGTGATCTGGCTGTGCTCAATAATATACTACAGGGAAAAGAGTAAGTTTGTTTTCGGGAATACAAACTGGCTCTCCTTTGTTTTTGTTTTTTGGGGGGGTGACTGATTTCTGGCTCGAGCTGGATGTTTCTGCTCAGCGATAGGAACGCGTTGGGCAGCTCTCTTTGCCATATGTGAGAGCTTCCATTAGCAAAAATGTACCACTCATTTGCAATTTATGGCCTGTGCAAAAAGTTCAAGAAAAGTTCCCTTAGGTATCTATTGTTAAATGTATAAAATATGTGGTTGTATCAAGTGAACGGCAAACTTTTTTTTTCAAACTTTTGCGGAAGGATTCTTGGAGGAAATACATTTGTATTGATAAAAGCATGTTGTACAATGTTTCATCAGTGGTATTCATATCTAAATTAGGAGCAGTTGTGAGGTTGGCTGGTGATTTTCTTGTGCTAAAAAATCATGACTGACAGACTAGATGTTATCTTAATATAATCCTGATGTTAAAAGAAATTTAGATTTTCTTTAGCTGGTTTCAATTTGCCTTCTCTCAAAACACCCTCTGTGAAAAAAAAATAAAAAAAAATGAAAATGCAATGCATGTTGGCGATTATGGAATTCCTGGTCAAACAGCAGGTAGCAATGTATTGCATATTATTACTTTATCCTTATGTTCGTAAATATAAATTAGCTATGCACTCGGTTTAAAGAGGATGCTCCACATTTAAAAGGAAACAGGAAAAGCAATTTTATCTATTACATAATAAAAAAACAAAGTTCTTTAACATTGACGTCTTTAAAAAAAAAATTCTCAGCATTAAAATGTTTAAGATCTTTCTGCTATGAGTAGGGGGAGTGTTGTTTAATCTAAAATGGACACTATATTTTGGGTACCGTGTTAAATGGTGTTTTTCTTATGTTTTTTAACTTTTGTACACAACAAAGCAATTAGAAGAAATTTTTATTTTGGCTGAGAATGTTAGTTGCTATACACCCTGAAATGTCAAAGTAAATTAGTTGTTTTTTCCATGCTTACATCAACATCCTGTTGTTATAGGCAGTCCTGAACAAGACTTCAGGTTTGCAGTAGGAACATAACACTTTCAATCTGTGATTCTTCTATTTGGCATTTATTCAGACCCAAGAACTTTCACAAAAGTACTTGAACAACTTATTTCAGAAATGCCTAAGAAAGGAAATGTTGTACTTTATTATCTGTATATTATTTACTATATATGGCAAACTCTCAAGAACAAGTTTTGGTACACAAGTATTCCTTCCACCTCAGACAACTCAGGACATTATATATCTGACCAATTTGTAACAGTAGAGTTTTCTCAATCCAAGGCCTGGATGGAAAAAAAATAGGATTACTGGCATCCACAATTCATCTAAAATGGGCAATTAAAAAAACATTTTCTGAAGAACTGTAAAGTTAGATGACTTTCCTCCAAATAACGACATTTCTGTCTCAACTCAAACAAGACCTGGATTTGAGACTTCAGTTCCTGCATATTTATATTTCCAAGGTGGGAAAGAAAAGTCAAGAGATTCTCTGGAAAGTCAATTCATTGTTTTTGTTGTGTCTAGAATTGTGTGGACAACAGTTCATCTTCCCGAAAATCTGATTAGATAGAGCTTGACATTTTAAACAACTTTACATTTTACTTCTATTATTGATTTTGCTTAGTTTTTTTATATCCTTTGTTAAAGAGTAAGTCTAGGTGAGCTCAGGAGTGACAGCTATGTTTGCAACAATGTTTAAAGCAATATTATGCATAGTTTTAAACACTGCTACCGTAGACTGCTGACGCATGCACAAGCTTTACAATTTTACCTAGGATGCAAAGAGAACAAAGCAAAATTTGATAATTGAAGCAAATTGGAAAGTTGTTTAAAATTGCATGCTCAATCTGAATCATGAACTTTAATTTTTGACTTTACTGTCATTTCCCTCCAATACATCTGATTCCTTAGCTTTTCTGCAGAAGAAGAGAACAAACAAACTTATTGCAATTCTTCCTCTCTGGCTAAAGAGGTTTTAATTTAATTTAATTACAAAGAAAACTGACAATAAAACCACCTTGGACGATTCCCCAATACCTGTGATTCCTTATCTTCATAACCATCCTTCCAAAACACCTTGGGATCTTCTACTTGTACTTGATGCAGTTCCAGAAGAACTTTTTGAACCTTTATAGAGTCATTAAATACAGTAAAAGAGCATAATCAACAAGGGCTTAATAATAAGACAATGCAATGGCACTTTTTTTCATTAATACACTTACAACCATATCTCTTTTAGCCATCAATTCTGCAAGAAGAGTTTTAAAAGCTCTAAGCACTTTGTTTGGAAGAACAATATTCTGTATTTTACAAAGACAAATTTGTGCTATTTACACTTTTTACCTAAGGTTGTTTTAGACTTTCATACATAAAGGGACATTATTTTACCTTTTTATTGTCCAAACAGAAAGACTTTGAATAATAAAGACTGGATGTTTTTAGATGTTATGCTATTATGTTGACAGAACATATAGAAGAGGAACATGAACCATCTGTTTGTTATCCCACAAGGACACAGAAATGGATTTTCCTCAGAAAAGTCTACCCTTTCAACTTAGATAGTACAATGTATTGATAATAATTTATCTATCAAAAAGGCTCACTCTGCAAAGGTTTTCTGAACTTTCTAGGCAATGGAAGAAATGCGTTGTTAGATTATTATTTGTAAAGTGTTGATATATTCCACAGATTTAAAAAATAGGTGCATTATACCAAGTCCTACCCATATGCCACCACATCATGTAGGTCACCTTGTAAAATGGCACTATACAGCAAAAGTGGTGGCGTTAAATTATAGGGGGTTCTAGGGGAACTGACGATGAAAGTAGAGATTTCTGAGGTAAAGGAATGGAGAGATAAGTAGATATAGGTTTTAAGCATAAATATTAGTGTTTTTAGAGAACTCTTAATGGTCGGGAGGAAGCCTTGTGGCAAGAGAATTCCAAGAAGTAGGCTTAGTTCTAGAAAAGTCATGGGAATATGAGGAGGTAACAATAGAGATTGCGAGAAGTAGCACTTATACAGCATGGAAGAGCGAATATTTCCAAAGAAAGGCAGTTATTTAGGGCCTTGTATATCAAAATGAGCATTTTGCATTTTATCCTTGAGGCTACAATAAGGGTCCATTCAAATCAATCAGAATTTTCTTGAAAAGCCGATTGCTTGGATTTTAAAATTATATCCCATTAAAAATAGTTTTAAACCCCATACAACACATTTTATCTGATGCATAATAACTGTATTCATATCATGAAAATAAACTGACACAAGTATTACACATTGGATTGGTTGAAAAGCCCTTTTGCTTTATTTAATTGTCATTTCTTAGCTGTTTGCCTGGTTTTTTTCAGTGTTGAAGTTCTTTGACATATCAAGTTTACATTTTAATCAACCAATTTTGTTTTTGGCTTTATAAAAAAACAAAAGAGGTTGAAAAATTTGAATTACAAAATGTATCAAAATTGTATGAAGGGCTTATTATGAACAGGTACTGAAGTTTGCCAATTAACCAACTGAGCCATCTTGAAGGCTCAGAGTAATAACTAATAAAAAAAGGGCGTATAAATTCTCCACTAATACTGACAGTCATATCTTCTTAAAGTTGTCTAAAATGGACCCAAAAATTTATTTCATGATTCAGATAGAACATACAATTTTCAACAACTTTCCACTATCATATTTCCTTCATTCTTGTTGAATGAATGTCAACGCACTACTGGGAATCAGCTGAACACATCAAGTGAGCCAGTTTGAAGGCATATGTGCAGCCACAAATCCCCAGCAAAACTAGCAAACCTTTTCAACAAAGGAAATCAAAGAAAAAAGCACATTACATAATAGAAATAAATTGGAACGTTGTTTAAAATGGCATACTTTATATGAATAACGAAAGAAAATTTTGAGATTCAATGTCCTTTAAACTAAGCTCACTTACCTGATGTGTAGCTGAAGAATCTTTTTTCTTCAGCCACTTTTTTCCAGCAGAAACACAAGTCCTCTTCTTCTTGCCAGATGTAAATAAACTACTGCATTGGTCTAAATTCCTTTGTAGCGTGTAGCTGGGACAGGTTTTTGCTCCCAATCCAGACAGTGGCCATTTGCTTGTCTAAAAGTAAATTATTTGTGTGCTATACTTTCTGAAAGCTATATGCAAGATTTTAAATGTCAATATTTTATTGTTGCTATTGTTTGAGTTAAAGGGACACTAAACCCAAATTCTTTATTTAATGATTCAGATAGAGCATGCAATTTTAAACAACTTTCTAATTTAATCCTATTATCAATTTTTCTTCGTTCTCTTGCTACCTTTATTTCAAAAGCAGGAATCTTAGCTTAAGAGCCGTCCCCATTTTTGACTGAGAACCTGGGTTATGCTTGCTTATTGGTTTGCTAAATGTATCCACCAATAACCAAGCGCTATCCATGGTGCTGAACCTAAAACGGGCTGGGTCCTAAGTTTAAATTCCTGCTTTTTAAATAAAGATAGCAAAGGAACAAAGAACAATTGATAGTAGGAGTAAATTAGAAAGTTGCTTAAAATTGCATGCCCTATCTGAATCATTAAAGAAAAAATTTGGGTTTATATATATATATACATTTTTTTTATTTATGTGGTGTACTTTCTTTCAAACTATTTAAAAATCTTCATGTAATAACCAAAATCAAATATAAACTTCACCCTGTGTGTGTGTGTTTTAAAAAATAAAAATAAATATCATAAAACATAAAGCAAAATCATTAAAAATCTAGAAAATTATTGCTCACATTGTACTGAGATATGTATATATGTATATGTGTTTATATGTGTATATACAGTATGTCTGTCATACATATATACACATATAAATACAATAATATATACACACACACACACACATATATATATATATATATATATATATATATATATATATATATATATATATATATATATATATATATATATATATATATATATATCTTTAGCAATGTATATGTATGAATCTCTATGTACTTTGGCGGCTTTTTTTTTTCTAACACCTGAGATCTCATATCTTTGAGCCTTTATAACTTTTGCGTGCAATATTCTTTTTTAAAAAATTTTTTTAGTAGACAGTGCTAATATAAGTGTAAGTGTACTTTGCAATGTATTATTTTTTATTTAGGAAGTAAATGCAAGTAAAGACATACACATCCAAACAACAGTACAAAGAATAGAACAAAGCACATAGGCAATGGAAAGCAGGTACATGGAGCGCCACTTGACCAAGTCCCACAGTACACGAAGGGTAAACTGAAAGATACTGCTCATTTGGGATAAGATGGAAACAAACACAGTGGCGTTGTACTGTAATGTATTTTTGATGTGTTTTATGCAACTTTTTTGTTTCGGAAAACAGTTTTGAGATTGCGGTAAGGATTGAAGCGGAAATAGCGATTGCTCTAGCACAATCACGATTTTGCTCAACTTGTAATATCAGCACAATGAAAATGGCTCACAAAAAGATGATATTGCTTGTGCAAAACAGTTTGTGCCTCACTTGTAATCTAGTTCTTGGATAGTTTGGAGTTTAAAGGGACATAAAACCCAATTTTTTTTCTTTCATGATTCAGATAGAGCATGCAATTTTAAGCAATTTTCTTATTTATTCCTATTATCAATTTTGCCTCGTTCTCGTGGTATCTTTATTTGAAAAGCAGGAGCCGGACCATTTTTGGTTCAGCACCTGGGGTAGGTAGCGCTTGCTGATTGGTGTTATATATGCTTGATGCACTATTTTCAACAGTGATTCTCTGTACTGGGGTGACAGAGTTGCTTTTTTGTGCTTTTGTAATGCTGTTTAATAGTTTTGTTGGTACTGGGATTATTTTAGCCACTTTTGGGTTAGTTCCTTGATTATAATTTGAACGCTACTAATCAAAATAGATTATATAGATTGTTATTCCATAAGATTATTTAATTGCTGTCTTTATGATATTATTAATTTTGTCAAATTCTATTTTCAATTCCTTCACATAGTGCTTTACTTATAAGTATGCATTTAAAGGGACATCTACACCAGAATTTTTATTGTTTTAAAAGATAGATAATGCCTTTATTACCCATTCCCCAGTTTTGCATAACCAACACAGTCATATTAATATACTTTTAACCTCTGTGATTATCTTTTATCTAAGCCTCTGCAAACTGCCCCTTTATTTCAGTTCTTTTGACAGACTTGCAGTTTAGCCAATCAGTGCCTGCTCCCAGATAACTTCACGTGCAGTGTTATCTATATGAAATACATGAACTAACACCCTCTAGTGGTGAAAAACTGTTAAAATGTATTCTGAAAAGAGGTGGCCTTCAAGGTCTAAGAAATTAGCATATGAACCTTCTAGGTTAAACTTTCAACTAAGAATACCAAGAGAAAAAAGCAAAATTGGTGATAAAAGTAAATTGGAAAATTGTTTCAAATTACATGCTCTATCTGAATCATGAAAGTTTATTTTGGCCTAGACTGTCCCTTTAAATGTTTATTTGGAAATGAAAATTCTTGCTTTAGACTTTCAAATGGTTCCCTTGTATTGGTAAATAAGTTGTTCATTTTTGTTTAATGTTTTAACTTGCCACTTATTTTATGCAATGCTTTCTGTGGATATAAGAACACAGATTTTTTTAATTTGAGTAGACTAACTTTTCTAAAGAATAAAAATTAAATAGTGTTTGAATAAAAAAATATTAAAATAAATAGTATACCAGTGCTAGAGAACTACATATATATATTTATTGATATACACACATCCATACATACACTGTATAAACATCTCCTCAGTATATGCTGCTCCCCTATGTAGTGTTTTGGTTGGCGATCGTATACAAATTCTAGTGTTAATTTATGAAAAACACAAGCAACTCCCCTGTAGATTGTAACAATGTCAAAAGCTGTGGCTGATCAACTAAGGTTTTATGTTACTAATGAAAGTGCGTTATTAGCCATAACTATGGACCTTTACCCTTCTGTCTAAAAGTCTGTTTCTCCCCACAAACGTAGAGTAAACTATATCATGTTAAGATATTTAATAACCTATTAGTGCATTCATCTTTTCATCATTTGACAGGTGGAAGTTGTAGCTGAACAGTTAGTTTTAATTATAAAACATTCCAGATGTAAAATACAATATAAATTAAAACCAGAGCTACTCATATATCTTTAAGAAAGGCTAACTAGGTATCTGTTTTTCATTTCAAAATGTTATTAAAACTTTTGCTAAGGAATTCTTTGTCTTAACTTTGGCCACTAATTGACACATTAAAGCTACTAATCATTTTTAGAGCTAGCAGAAATGAAGATTATAACGAAATGTCAGAAATATCTTTACATATAATAAACAGATTTTTTTTTTTAAAATATATGAGTTGTGGTAATTGATTAACTTCACTAAAGTATTTTAGTTTAATATTTTGTCTTCCAAAGTCTATCTGTAGAGCTCATTCTTTATGCACAAAAGATATGAACAGTCGTACAAAATGACATACAAAGTTAACATGTCTAATATCTAATAATTATTTACAGTTCAGGTGGTCAACGATGAGAAAAAACAACTACTGAACAACCAATCAGGAATTAAAGGACAATTAAAGGGACATTAAAGTGAATGTAAACTTGAGCATAGTTGCTCAAGTCATAGGATAGAATTTAAACAATGAATGAGACTTTCATTCATCAAATGTGTAGTATTTACTTATCTTCTAAGATTTTTACCTTGTAATGCTATAAGGATAAGCGCCGTTCCTCCGCCCGCCAATTTCAGCAATTGATTGACAGATGACGAATCAGCTCTTTTTCTGCCCCCAAAAATTAAAAAACCTAAGTCTAACACCAAAATTGGTACTCACCGATGATGATGGGTGGCACTCCATCTTCATCCATCGCGTGAGTGGCGATGGCGGTCCTCCTTTTTCAGACCATCGACACAGAGGTCCTCTTCATGTGGTCTCCAGTTACACACTGAAGATTGAATGCAAGGTACCCCTTTTATATAGGGATACCCTTGCATTCCTATTGGCTAATTTGAAACTTGAAATTCAAATCAGCCAATAGGATGAAAGGAAAACCCATTACAAGTGGCTGGTTATTGCTACTGTGAGCTTGCAGTAGCAATTAGTGCTTATAAAATTAACCAGAGATCAGATCTCTGGTTAATTTTATAAATGTGCCCCAAATGCCACCAAAATACTGTGTAGTGTATTTTATTAATAAAAAAGATAGCAGCATCTTTATTTTTCAATAAAATAACTGCACTATGCAGTATTTTGTGGGTAAATGTGGTGGGAGTGGGGTGTGCATTTACATTGTGGTCTGTGTGTTCCCTGTAAATATATATGTATATGCTTATATACATATATATTTATGTGTTAATATGTGTATATATAAATATTTATGTATATAAACATATGCGTTTATATTTATATTTGCTGCCATTGTTGTGCTTCTTAATAATAGTAATAATACCTTTTTATAATGCAAAGCTTAATTGTTTATATGGACTATACTTAATCAATCAGACATTCTATGTTAAATTCAGTATTTTCAAAAATGTATAGCTCCAGAATAGTTGGAGGAATCTCGCTGAAATTTGAAAGTTTATTACAAAATGCTTATTATTACAAAGTTAAAGAAGCATAATTGTATTTCAGTTTCTAATATTAGTATTTTGCAATAAACTTGTATTACCAAAAAACTTATAGTAAATGTACTTTTTAAGGGACATATGTAGAAATGCTACATATGCCCAGTGCACCTGTATTCATACATTAATCCTGCTCACAGAGCCAGAGGAGGTTTTTATGAATCAAACTGTTCACTGACTTTTTCTCATCCACCACCTCCATGATCAGATACATTGTTTGAATGAGGATACACTGGACATGCCCAGCATATGTACATTTGCCTCTGAACAGTTTGCAACTCTCTATATTTCTATATATATCCAGTGGTCAAGTTGAGTGGGAAAGCATGGGAATGGAGTTCCTTCACTATTTTTGCAGGTGGAACTATGTTCCCCCTGGACAGAGAACAGAAATGTTTCAGTAAACACTGCTGCTGCTGGTGGGAGGAGCTGGAGCACAGTCTGTTAGAGGGATAGTGAGATCCTCTAGTAATGCGCATTAACACTGTGACTTCCTACAATACACTAATTGCAAGCCTGCCAGCGGTCCTGCTGTGAAATCACCCTAGACTGTGTGGAACACATGGTGCTTACATTTCTGTGTGGCTTGCTCTGGGGTTATTTAGCTTCCCTCAGCAGAAATAGGACTATTGGACCTTAAGTGGGTTAGACTCTGTGACAGAGTAGGAGTCTTAGGCCCAAAGACAACCATTCAACCCTTCATTGGTTTTAATTTGCTTTCTATATATATATATATATATATATATATATATATATATATATATATATATATATATATATATATATATATATATATATATATATATATATATATATATATATATATACATATATATATATATATATATATATATATATATATATATATATATACATATATATATATATATATATATATACATACACCTATATATACAACACACAGAGAAGTCCAGCACTCACTTGCAAGCTTTCAGCTAAGATTAAAAGCAAAACTGGAAGAGTTAGTTACCGCATCTGGCCAAATGAGTAACTAACTCTTCCAGTTTTGCTTTTATTCTTAGCTGAGAGCTTGTAAGTGAGTGCTGGACTTTCTCTTTGTGTTGTATTAATTTATTTTGTAATTTTCCCTATGGGCCTTGCACCCAGACCTGTCTGGGGTTAACTGCCTGTGACTCTGGGGACAGCACAGCTTCCTGAGAGTGCTGTTGAGCACCCAGGGCTGAACATGTTGCAGGGTTATAGGATATGTATCCAGTCCAGTCTGAGAGTGCAGCCCCCTTTCGTGTTTTGTATACATATATATATATATAAAATTATGTATAGATATATACAGATATATGTAGAAATATCTATTTATTTATAAATACATAAAACATATTCTGCTACGTGCAGAACACTGGAATGTGAACTGCTTACTGTACATACACAGTTAAACACTTTATTAAATATGAATATTGCATAAATATGCTTATACATGTTTTCATCTATTTAACTGCAAAGGGCTCCAATGCACTTATATATGTCTATATATGTATACATATGTATCTATGTGTTTATATGTGTATATATGTCTGTAAATACATATATACACATATAAATACATAAATACATATGTATACATATATAGACATCTTTAGACATGTATATGTATGTATCTCACTGTTAAAGCACTTTGCTCGTTTTTTTATTCTAACACCTGAGATCTCATATCTTTGAGCCTTTACTATTTCACTTTATTGCAGAGTTTTTTTTTTTTTGTTTTTTTTTTAATGTGGTGGTTTCTCTTATAAAAGGGTTATTATATAAATGCACAAAGAAAATGTTCTAATATATTACAGCATTTTATTATTACACCAGTTTTGTATATATGTGTGTATTTTAAATTATAAAAGGGATTAAACACATAGTTAAAGTCAGCTCCAGAGCAACAATGCACTACTGGGAGTTAGCTGAACAGATCTTGTTAGCCAATGACAAGAGGCACCTGTGTGTAGCCAGCAATCAACACCTAGCTCTCAGTAGGATATGTACAGTACATATTATTTTTTAATAAAGGTTACTAAAACAAAGAAAATGTGATAATAGATATAGATTTAAAGGGAAAGGAAATCCAAAATTTGTATTTCATGATTCAGCTAGAGTATATGATTTTAAACAACCTTCCAATTTCATTTTATTGTCTAATTGGCTTAATTCTCTTGGTATCCTTTGCTTAAAAGGATACCTAGGTAGGCTCAGGAGCTTTCTCACAGTTTCATCTAGCTCCCAGTAGTTCCTTGCTGCTTCTGCAATAAAGGATACCAAAAGAATAAAGAAAAATTGATAATAGAAGTAAATTGAAAAATTACTTAAAGGAACAGTAAATACAGTAGATTTTCACAATTAACACATGCATGATAAAAACACAATGCAATAGCACTTTGGGGTAGATTTATTAAACAGCGGATGATGCAATCTACCCCCGATGTTTCTAGCTCGCCAGAAACAAAAGTTAAGAAGCAGCGGTCGTAAGATGTGATCGGGATGATTGACACCCCCTGCTAGTGGCCGCGCATGGCCGCGAATGTGCAATGGGTGGCATTGCTGTCTGCATTTATCGATGTTGGGCGGACATGATTCGCTACAGTGAATCATGTCTGCCCGGAAGTTGATAAATCAGCCCCTTAGTCTGAAGTTCAAATGAGTAGTAAATTTTATCTGACGAATTTCAAAGTTATGTCTATTTCCACTCACCCTGTATCATGTGACAGACATAAGCCAATCACAAAAGCATTTACATGTAATCTGAATTTTTGCACATGCTCAGTAGGAGCTGGTTACTAAAAAAGTGTAATTTTAAAAAGACTGCACAATTTGTTAACGGAAGTAAATTGGAAAGTTGAATCATTAAAGTTTAGTTTTGACTTGAGTGTCCCTATGTTCTATCTGAATCATAAAATAAACATTTTGGGTTTCATGTCCCTTTAAAGTGTCATAAAATTACCTGCTCTCTCTGAATCTATCTGAATTTGGACTTTCCTCTCCTTTCAAATACTTATTTCTAAATGGGGTCAATTCAATGCTTATAATTGTAATAGTTTTCTTAAGAAAAGTTTTGTTAAATAAGCTATACCTTTTATGTGAAACATTTTACGGACAGGTGGTTTAATTGCTTTGTTTATTTGCATTGTGAGGAACACGTCAGAAGGAAGTTTGCAGTAGCTGGGCTGACTTGATACTTGTTAGTCTGAACTGATAGTTGGCCAGGCTGATAAATTAGAGAAATAACTTGTTTGGTGTAAGCTGAGCCTGTTTCTGAGCAGAAATGTTAGCCTTTTATCCTCTGGAGTGTGATTGAAAGGGTGAGAAGTTAATTTGGCAGCTTCGCTTCTATGGTTTCATAATGTTTCTCTCCCCCCTCCCTTCCACTCTAGTCAAGTACCATGATTTCTGTGCTTTGCAGCTCTCCTCATACAAGGCAAGAGCGTGACCCGAAACGAAACCCTCTCCCCAGGGCACATCCTGAGCAGCAACAGCTTGGCTCAAGTGTTTCTTATGAACAGCCGTCCAGAGCACTTGATCTAAATCATGCCATTTCCTTCACAGCATGGCACAGTTAACAAGTCAGTGCATCAACACAATCTGCAGATGGCAGTTCAAAAGGTGCTCCTTCCCCAGCAAGATAAAGTGCAAGAGGTTTCATGGGTATGCTCATTATTTGGATTCAGCTAGGGGCTCCATCAGAGTGTGAGGGGGGAAAACGAACAAGCCGTTATAACCAGTCCATGTGTATATGCAAACAACAATCTGCTGTTCAACCTCCATTCAGTGAGCCCTGTGCTGCCAGCCAGAAAAACGCTCCTGAAGAATGTACACCTGTTTGGATTCCAAATCTGACCACACTACTCGGCATGGCTTGATTGATTTCTAAATTCTTTTAGTTATGATAATAGCTAAACAGCGACAAAAAAAAAAGAAAAGAACCACAATTGTATAAAAGCAAGATAATTTTAAAGTAAAGCATTATATACAGTATATAAATATATATATATATATATATATATATATATATACACCACACACATTTTTGTTTCTCATAAATAAGTTGGCATTACAAACAGGCTTCGCAACTGTCCACCACATAAGTACTGGGCGACCTGTAGGTGACTGGTTACTGCTGATAGGTGGGGTTACACAATGGCCCTCCCTGAAGGTCTGCCTTCGGCCTCACAGTTGACCCCACCACATATATTTTTCACAACAGAGCAGTGATTTTATCCACTTGGCTGCCAGTAACACACACAAAGGGGTATATTTATCATAGTGCGAGCGGACATGATACAATGTAATGTATCATGTCTGTTGCACATTGATAAATGCGGGGGTGTCAATCAACCCAATCGTAGTTGATCGGGTTGATTTCTGTCCGCGGCCTCAGAGCAGGCGGGGAAGTTATGGAGCAGCGGTCTTTAGATCGCTGCTTCATAACTTCTGTTTCTGGCAAGCCTGAAGGCTCGGGTGGAAACAGGGGCATCAAGCGTCATACGGAGCTTGATAAATCAGTCCCAAAGCATTGATTTGATTTCACCACCCTTGGCTGCCAGTAGTGTACACAACAGCATTTTTATATCCTAGTAAAAATATAGAGCGTTGATTTTTATCCCTGTGGTTACATGTAACACACATAGGGTTGCCATATTGCTGCTTTAAGGGAGGACACATGAAAAATACATATGACAGGGCTGTTTTAAGGAATGTTCTGTATAATGCTCCATTATAAGAACCCTGACAGATATATTTCATATGTGTCCTCCATTAAAGCGGAAATATGACAACCTTAAACACACACAGATCAGCATTTTAACTCCGCATTTTAACTTCCTTATGACTGCCAGAAACAACTAAGACAAGGATTTTTTTTCACAATCCTTGGTTGCTAGTAACAAATACAACAGTACTTGTGTAGTGTTGCTTGTTTCAGGGTCGGATGTAATGGATAGATGCGCATGGAGTATTTAAAATGAGTTGCCGCTGAAATACTGCACTGTCCAGTTGAATATAAGTGTTGCACACTCTTCACCGGCAGCTTGATATATTTAGACTTTAAAGGGACATAATAATCAAATTTGGAATTTGCCTTAGTGCATCAGCAGTGGTAGTTGCACGACCCAGCTAAACAATTGGCACTGCTGACTGGGTCACTGGCCATTTCTGCCTGGAATCATAATTTTTCTGCAGCATCAGAGCAGTAGTTTAACTATTATTATTATTATTATTATTATTATTCTTTATTTATAAAGCGCCAACAGATTCCGCAGTGCTGCCCATGGGTACAAAGATAAAAAGAACAACAGAGAAACAATACAATAAAAGACAACATTAAAAAGAGAAAAATACAGGGGGAATTGAGGGCCCTGTTTCTGTGGGAACTTACAATCTAGATGGGTAGGAGGATGGGAAACAGGAGGTGGGGACTGTAAAGGTGAGAATGATGTTAGTGAGGAGATAGATGAGGGCAACTGTTAGGTAAGGGAAATTCATTTGTTACTGAGTCGGGCGATAAGCTTCCCTAACTAAAAGTTCTTTAGGGAACGTTTAAAAGAGGAGAGCTTAGGGGAAAGTCCGACAGCTCAAGGAAGTGCGTTCCAGACGGTTGGTGCAGCACGAGTGAAGTCCTGTAGTCTAGCTTGAGAGGAGGTGATGGTAGAGGACGCAAGGAGCAGATCATTGTTGGATCTTAGGGGGCTGGAGTATATTTGTTGATGAGTGAGGACAGGTAGGGTGGGGCAGCATTGGTAAGGGCTTTGTAGGTCAGGGTGAGAATTCTGAATTTAACTCTGCTGTGAATGGGGAGCCAGTGAAGGGACTCACAGAGAGGTGCAACAGAAATAGAGAATCGAGAGAGGTGGATTAGCCTGGCAGATTAATTTTGGATGGATTCAAGGGGAGAGAGGCGGGAGAAAGGGAGGCCAGTTAGTAGGTTATTACAGTAGTCAAGTCGGGAAATTACCAGGGATTGGATTAGCTATTTAGTAGTTTCAGCGCTCAGAAATGGACAAATTTTGTAGATATTGCGTAGGTGGTTGCGGCAGGATGAAGAAAGCAATTGAATGTGGGAAATAAAGAACAGATTTGAGTCAAGTGTGATTCCAAGGCAAATGTGTTTAACCCCATTTGTGGGGATAAATACCTAGGGGTCTATTTAAGAAGCAACGTATGCTGCCTCCGACCTACTCCGCTTCTGTTCCGTCTGAAGCGTAAGTTAAGAAGCAGCGCTCCTAAGACCGCTGCTCCTTAAAGGATCTGTAAACACAGTAGATTTGTATAATCAACAAATGCAAGATAACACAACAATACAATAGCATTTACTCTGAATTTCAAATGAGTAGTAGATTTTTTTCTAACAAATTTCAAAGTTATGTATATTTCCACTCCCCCTGTACCATGTGATAGGAATCAGCCAATCACAAATGCATATACATATAGTCAGTGAATTCTTGCACATGCTCAGTAGATGCTGGTGACTCAAAAAGTGTAAATATTAAAGACTGTGCACATTTTTTTTTTATGGAAGTAAATTGGAAAGTTGTTTAAAATGACATGCTGTATCTCCATCATGAAAATGTAATTTGACCTCAGTGTCCTTTTAACTTGGCCGCGAATCTGCAGGGGGTGGTATTGCAGCAGCAGTTCACCAGAACTGCTGGTGCAATGATAAATGGCGGCAGCGTATGCTGTCAGCATTTATCGATGTGCGGCGGACATGATCCACTATATCGGATCATGTCCGTCCGCACATTAATAAATGGACCCCATAGACTTGCAGGGTTGTTAGTGTTAACATTTTAACATTTGCACTGTAATAGCCGTTTACACACTTTATATTACAATCTCAAAGTTTTTTATATTCATTTTAAAGACAATTTCTACCTGAGTTGTATTAAAATGCTGAAAGTATCTTGAGCTATTTAACTACCCATTTAAAACTATGTGATGGCTCGTCACTTTTTTTTTTTGGCCACACGTATTTCCCTCTAAGTTGTAAAACCATTATAAAACATGGTTCTGTGTAAATGCGTCACCATTTTTACCCTGGCTATGAGAGAACATTGGTTGCTGTGCATGAATCACAATAAACCAGACATAAACAGCCTGCGTTTTTAATTGGAAAAATATTCATATTTACAGTAAAAGAAATATAAAATTACTTTTCAAAGAAAACAAAAGAAGCATTTTTTCGAAAAACATAGCATAAACATAGTTACTTTTCCAATATACGACATATTTTCAAAACAAACAAAAACGCATTTAATCAGTACAAGGAATAGATAACAATAAAGCTATATATTCCATTCTTGTGTAAAAATCATGAAAAACAAAACTATTGTAAACATATTTAAAAAAATGTACTATGTGTTTAACCCTAGCAGTTAAGCATACATGTATCTAATAACTGGATGTACTATGTGTTTAACCCTAGCAGTTAAGCATACATGTATCTAATAACTGGATGTACTATGTGTTTAACCCTAGCAGTTAAGCATACATGTATCTAATAACTGGATGTACTATGTGTTTAACCCTAGCAGTTAAGCATACATGTATCTAATAACTGGATGTACTATGTGTTTAACCCTAGCAGTTAAGCATACATGTATCTAATAACTGGATGTACTTTGTGTTTAACCCTAGCAGTTAAGCATACATGTATCTAATAACTGGATGTACTATGTGTTTAACCCTAGCAGTTAAGCATACATGTATCTAATAACTGGATGTACTATGTGTTTAACCCTAGCAGTTAAGCATACATGTATCTAATAACTGGATGTACTATGTGTTTAACCCTAGCAGTTAAGCATACATGTATCTAATAACTGGATGTACTATGTGTTTAACCCTAGCAGTTAAGCATACATGTATCTAATAACTGGATGTACTATGTGTTTAACCCTAGCAGTTAAGCATACATGTATCTAATAACTGGATGTATTATCATCTGGAGCAGAAAGCAAAATTATAATGATCTAATGTGTTAGAGCCTTATTGCACTATTGCTTGCATATAACTTGTTAACTCTTGTAATGCAGAGCAGGCATATGTGTGTAGCAACCAATGACTAGCTAGCTCCCAGTAGATTGATGCTCCTTAACCTACCTAAATATGCTTTGCAACAAAGGATACCAAAATAATAAAATAAATTGGATAACAGAACTTAATGCTCTCTCTGAACGATGAACGTTTAATTTTGACTTTTATATCACTTTAAACAAATAGTAAAATAAAGCAAATGTATTTAAAGATACACTACTCTTTAAAAACGGAGTGCTTTATTTTTACATTATAAGCTCCCTTTAAATCATAGTAAACTTAGACACATTGAAGAACAGGATATCAAAGTGTGGAATAAGTGTATTTGATTGACCTTAATATAACAGCTGAAATGTAACTTTTTTTAACCTCTGCTCCATACTTCCTGCTAGGGACATGTAGCCAGCGACCCCCTCACTGCTGTCTGTGAACAGTATAGCCAATGGGAAGCTGTACTCATGCCCTATTAAAATCTGTAGCTGTCCTTCTGCTTCTGCTAAGAGCTTAGATAGCTAAAGATATGTTCTGCTCACTGCGCAAGTACAGTTTTGCTATCTAAGCTATGCTCTGTAATGGAGGGGCTGTTGTGCGCAGCTGTAGATTTCAATACCATATATAATATATGCTTCTTATTGGCTTACTGCAACTTGCAAACATCATTGAGTAGAGGTGTGGCTGGCTGCAAATAAGAAGAGAGAATATATTTAAAGTGCCCTTTCACCTGCAATATTGAAGCTAACCATATTTACTTACCACATAGCTTTATATCCTACTCTTCAATGCGTTTAAAGTGACACTGTATTACAACATTTGTTTTCCTTTTATGTGTTCCAAATGTCTTATTATATCTACTGCAGAGTATTAAATGTATGGAGAATTGTTCCTTCGTGTTTATTTTTGTATTTGAGGTAGCTGGTTTTGCTAATTAAAGACACCACCTGTAGTTCTCAAGGACATGCCCATAAAAATGGGCTGGGTCTGACTACAGGCAATCAGACCTGTACTGCTATGTTTCAAAACACACAGCCTAATAGATGGGTATATAAATGCTACTTATGGCTGTGGAGTTAAAGGGACAGTATACACCAATTTTCATTTAACTGGATGTAATATAAACTATTATAAAGCACAATATGCACACACAGACACTGATATAAAACCTTTTAAAAACTTACTTAGAAGCTCCCAATTTAGCACTGTTGATAAGATTTGGCTGGGACACCCAATGAAAATGGCAGACCCTCCCCCCTCCCCTGCATATCTATATTATTTAAAAATAAGCAAAACAATATTTTTTTTTACAAAAACATTCCCAGATGGGCTATATAAATGGATCATCTACAAAACATTTATGCAAAGAAAAATCTAGTGTACAAAGTCCCTTTAAATGTGTACAACAATTTCAGAAACAAAACAAATATCTCTCACTCCTGCCCCACTGTTTAGTTGGTTCTATTGTCTCCTGTTACATAGCTTTTCTACAGACAATACATTTGTCATTCATATTTCAGTGTATGTGGTGGTTGATGCAGGCAAAATCTGATATTTCAAATAACAAAAAAAAGGTAAAGGAAGCATCAGTAAACAATTAAATACACTCCAGCAGGTAAAAATGACCTTGTTAACACATAAAAGGCGAAAAAAGTCCCTTTAAGTGTACTGTCACTTTAAATATTCCTATACACTATATTTTATCTTTTTTAAGTCTGACTATCCTTGAGAGAACCATGTCTAACCTCATTGTTTTCTATGTCCATCAAGGATTGTAACTATGGCTATCCTCTAATCATCTCCTGCACAAATAATATTAAAGGGACATCTACACCAGAATTTTTATTGTTTTAAAAGATAGATAATCCCTTTATTACCCATTTCCCAGTTTTGCATAACCAACACAGTTATAATAATATACTTTTAACCTCTGTGATTATCTTGTATCTAAGCCTCTGCAAACTGCCCCTTTTTTCAGTTCTTTTGACAGACTTGCAGTCTAGCCAATCAGTGCCTGCTCCCAGATAACTTCTCGTGCACGAGCACAGTGTTATCTATATGAAATACGTGAACTAACACCCTCTAGTGGTGAAAAACTGTTAAAATGCAATCTGAAAGAGGTGGGCTTCAAGGTCTAAGAAATTAGCATATGAACCTCCTAGGTTAAGCTTTCAACTAAGAATACCAAGAGAACAAAGAAAAATTGGTGATAAAAGTAAATTGGAAAATTGTTTAAAATTACATGCTCTATCTGAATCATGAAAGTTTATTTTGGCCTAGACTGTCCCTTTAATAATAAATATAGATATTTCCAGTTAATCATGTGCATAATTGTACTTACATGAGTAACTTTATTTCTGGAAATTAAAATATTGCTCTCATCACTCATGATTTAACTTTATCAACACCACACAAACCAAAATATATAATTTCAAAATCACTAACAGAATTCTTGTCATAACCAAAATAAACCTTGGAAGTCTTTTTGTACATCTGTTGCACACCAATGATCCTAAACACGTGCCCAAAATTTTCAACATTATCCACATCCCTTATACACCTCTCAGAATGTACCAATCTTCTTTCAATCATTCTTGCGTACTTGCACACTTTGACGTTAAACCTCCAATCATGTGAAACTTTTCCTTCTCGTGCAAAACTAGCATCATCCAGGATTTAAAACCTGTAAATGGGCTGCACTCTCAACCTGGAATGAGGGTATATAAAATGACATCCCACAACAAGTTGGGGTTTGCATCCTCTGACACAGGTATATGTCCAGAGCAGACTGCAAACTTACCTATCGATTTTTCTGGCACTCTCTTAAATTGGATAGAAAACATACAATTTTAAACAACGTTCCAATTTGCTTCATTCACTTTCTATCCTTTGATGAAGTAACCGCATTGCATTACTGGCAGCTAGCTGAACACATCTAGTTAGCCAATCACAAGAGACAAATATGTGCAGGCACCCATCAGCTGCTAGCGCTCACTAGTGTAGGATATGTGCATATTTTTTTTCAACAAAGGATACCAAGATCAATTAGCCTTTTAAAAGATAAACTTGGATTAGCAAACACAATATGCCACTGGAACACAGGACAGATGTTTGCTGATAATGGGCCTCTTTACGCCTATTTAGATATTCCATTAAAAATCAGCAGTTTCCAGCTACAATAGTCATTAAAAATGTCTACAATGTATTTCTCATCAATTTGATGTTCGTTTAAAGTGAATGTAAATTTTGATGCTAAAGTGCCCGGTTTTTAAAAATTTGATTAAAAACAGGGGCACTTTAATTCATCAAAATTTACATTTCACTCCTGTTGTAAAAAAAACTGTACCTTTTAATCTTGACAACCGCTCCAACTTCCTCCACCCGTCGCAAAGCCTCTTCCTGGGTCTAAAATGAGGAATCCGGCTTCCTCCAATCACATCATTGAATCAGACACTGATTCCTCCGGGGGGGAAGCCGTGATTGGAGGATGACCCATCCATCATTTCTGACATCAGAAATGGCTTGCAACGACCGGAGGAAGATGGAGCGGCTGTCAAGTTTAAAAGGTAAGTTTTTTTTCACAACAGGAGTGAAATGTAAATTTTGATGAATTAAAGTGCCCCTATTTTTAATCAAATTTTTAAAAACCGGGCACTTTAGCATCAAAATTTACATTCACTTTAATGGACTGTTTTCTTTTTGCTTTCTTCCAAAAACAAGGGAATTTGTAAGTGACCCCAAACACTAATGTTTGTGTATACACACACACACATATATATATTGTTCAATTATGCTTCCATATTAGCTATATAAATATATATATGTATATGTATATATATATATATATATATATATATATATATATATATATATATATATATATATATATATAGTTGAGCAGGCAGGGGTTGGCACTCTATGAAAAAATATAAATCAGCAGCTGCCGGAGTGCTCCGTGCAAGTCACATACACAATTTCATAGAAATAGGCAAAGGCACTCTCCGTATACACAGGATTGTCAAATTTGTTAATATGACGTTTTGGGGTGGTGTCCCTTCATCAGACAATACATAACCCAAGGGACTTACCCTCTTAAGTACCCTCCACCAATTACAGTCTAATGAGACCAACTGTGTCCACGGCGTCATCCCTGTGCCACTGCGCATGTGCGGAACTGACAACCATAGACCAGATAGGCCAAAAATAAAACACAAACAGGAAAATGGCTAGATAGTGTTGATCACGTAACTAAGCAACCAAGATAGTGATCAAAACAACACTTAGCGTGCAACGAATAGATTGACAGCCAAGGAAACCATCATGTCCAATCCGTAATTAATACCAAACAGTAGCAGATCGCTACTAAGTCAGGGACGTTGTTCACAATGAACATATCAATGTTTAACGGATTAATCACATTATGGAAAAGATCCTGGCTGTCAAGACAGCATTTCTAGAAATATTTACATATATACAAATGCGCAATACATATGATCGATCCTCAGAAGAATACATAGGTAAAAACCAGCAAAGAATATTAACAATAGTGGGCATCTTAAGCATACTAACCTATTGGAATAGGTAAATAAATCAAACAGCAAAACATTGTAGGCACACTAGTCTATGATATAATATAGACAAAAGCAAAAATAATAGCCCTATATCAATTGAGCCTATGTAACCCTATTAACAGTGTACAAGGTATAGGATAATGCCCATGCTAATAAGTCTCAAAAGAGAATACAAAAATGCAACCAGCAATAAAGGGAAACATATGCATATCAAAGATCAACTTAAACCTACAATAAACATATTAGCAAAACTAGCAAGATAGTGGCCAATAGGGCTAAAGATTACATATAGCTCATTACTCATGATCTAACTCATCATACAAAAGTTCTTATAAAAAAGCTTTTATAAAAAGATCAAAATGGGTGTTCAAACCCTTCGGGACCAGGGTGTCCAAGGTATGGATCCACCTGGTCTCACATTGCAGTAAGATTTTCGCACGGTCCCCCCCACGGTTGAGGGGATCGATAATAATATATAATAATAATAATAATAATATATTGTAAGTCCGCCACAGTATGTTTGGCAACCAAGAAATGTTTAGCCACAGGTTGATCACTTACACCTGTTTTGCTTTTTGATTTATTTACCTATTCTAATAGGTTAGTATGCATAACATGCCCACTATTGTTAATATTCTTTGCAGATTTTTACCTATGTATTCTTCTGAGGAACGATCATATGTATTTGCGCATTTGTATATATGTAAATATTTCTAGAAATGCTGTCTTGACAGCCAGGATCTTTTCCATAATGTGATTAATCCATTAAACATTAATATGTTCATTGTAAACAACGTCCCTGACTTAGTAGCGATCTGCTACTATTTGGTATTAATTACGGATTGGACATGATGGTTTCCTTGGCTGTCAATCTATTCGCTGCACACTGTGTTGTTTTGATCACTATCTTAGTTGCTTAGTTACGTGATCAACACTATCCGGCCATTTTCCTGTTTGTGTTTTATTTTTGGCCTATCTGGTATACGGTTGTAAGTCCCGCACATGCACAGTGGCGCAGGGAGGACGCCGTGGACACAGTTGGTCTCATTAGACTGTAATTGGTGGTGGGTACTTAAGATGGTAAGTTACTTGGGCTATGTATTATGCATTTGTATATATGTAAATATTTCTAGAAATGCTGTCTTGACAGCCAGTATCTTTTCCATAATGTGATTAATCCATTAAATATTGATATATTCATTGTAAACAACGTCCCTGGCTTAGTAGCGATCTGCTACTGTTTGGTATTATCTATGGATTGGACATGATGGTTTCCTTGGCTGTCAATCTATTTGCTGCACACTGTGTTGTTTTGATCACTAACTCGGTTGCTTAGTTACGTGATCAACACTATCCAGCCAATTTCCTGTTTGTGTTTTATTTCTGGCCTATCTGGTATATGGTTGTCAGTCCCGCACATGCGAAGTGGCGCAGGGAGGACGCCGTGGACACAGTTGGTCTCATTAGACTGTAATTGGTGGTGGGTACTTAAGAGGGTAAGTTACTTGGGCTATGTATTGTGCATTTGTATATATGTAAATATTTCTAGAAATGCTGTCTTGACAGCCAGGATCTTTTCCATAATGTGATTAATCCATTAAACATTGATATGTTCATTGTAAACAACGTCCCTGACTTAGTAGCGATCTGCTACTGTTTGGTATTAATTACAGATTGGACATGATGGTTTCCTTGGGTGTCAATCTATTCGCTGCACACTGTGTTGTTTTGATCACTATCTCGGGGTTGCTTAGTTACGTGATCAACACTATCCGGCCATTTTCCTGTTTGTGTTTTATTTTTGGCCTATCTGGTATACGGTTGTCAGTCTCGCACATGCGCAGTGGCGCAGGGAGGACGCCATGGACACAGTTGGTCTCATTAGACTGTAATTGGTGGTGGGTACTTAAGAGGGTAAGTTACTTGGGCTATGTATTGTCTGTCTGATGAAGGGGCACCACCCCAAAATGTCATATTAACAAATTTCACAATCCTGTGTATACGGTGAGTGCCTTTGGCTATTTCTATGAAATTGTGTGTGTGTGTGTATATATATATATATATATATATATATATATACACACACACATATATATATATATATATATATATATATATATATATATATATATATATATATATATATATATACGCATATACATACTGTATATACACACATACAGTCATGGCCAAAAATATTTGCACCCCTGCATTTCTGTCAGATAATGCACCACTTCACCCAGAAAATTGCTGCAATTACAAATGTTTAGGCATTCTCATATTTATTTATTTTGTTTGTTTTGGTATGACACAAAAAAGTGGAGAAAAAAAAGCCAAATCTGACACATTCCACGCAAAACTCCAAAAATGGACTGGACAAAATTATTGGCACCCTCAATTTAATATTTGGTAGCACACCTCTTGGAAAAAATAACTGAAATCAATGAGTGTCTTACACCTCTTTACTGGAATTTTGGACCATTCTTCTTTCGCCAACTTCTCCAGGCCTCTCAGATTGGAAGGGTTCCTTTTCCCAATTGCTGTTTTGAGACCTCTCCACAGGTGCTCTATGTGATTGAGATGAGGACTCATTGCTGACCAGTTCAGTACTCCCCAGCGCTTTGTCTTAAACCATTTCTGGGTGCTTTTTGATGTGTGCTTTAGGTCATTGTCCTGCTGTAAAACCCATGAACTTTGACAGAGACCCTACATTGCACCACAGAATTCTTTGGAAGTCTTCAGATTTCATAATACCATGCACACACTCAAGACATCCAGTGCATGAAGCAGCAAAGCAACCTCAAAACATCAGTGATCCTCCACCATGTTTGCTGTAGGGACTGTATTCTTTTCTTTAAAAGCCTCATTTCTTTTTCTGAAAACAGTAAAATGATGGGTTTATCCAAAAGGCTGTAATTTTGTTTCATCTGTCCACAGCACATTCTACCGAAAGGATTTTAGCTTCCTCAGGTAAGTTTGGCAAACTCGAATCTGACTTTTTCATGTTTCTGTGTCAGCAGTGGGTTCCTCCTGGGTCTCCTACCATTGTGACAATCTGTTAATTCTTATAACACTTTATACATGACACTAGTTCACTGAGTGTATGCTGCCACAAACTCCCAATTATCATTTCTTGGATGTCAGGATTAAATATGGTAGCAATTAATCTAAATGGATTTGTAATGGTGGCAGTAACACAAGCTGTATAACTAACAAACAAATGTTATCTCTGATATTAACAGACAAAGTATATCAAAGATTGATAAGAACTCCTAACTAACTTTCAAGATAGATTAGATGATATATGTTAGAAATTGATGTTACAAGAGTTTTGGTTTTGCAAGTTTGCATCAAGCAGGGTAAATATTGATTCATACAGAATAGGAGCGATATTAATATGAATATTCTAAGATAGCGTTTACATCCAAAATGATATGCAGAGTCAGATGTTAAAGTTAATAAAGTCATACCTTAGAATGAAAGATATTCTTACTGTGTCTTAGGAGTTATTGAGGATCGGGTAGAACTCAGTGTTTGCAAACACGGAAGCTCCGGTGTTTAGGCGCGCAGGTTGCAGCTGATCTGATCAGAGCGAGAGGTGCGTAGCTCATCCAGCTGATCAGTGCAGAGCGGGTGACGTCACCAAGTTCCGTCTGTGTACACGGAGATAGTTGCAGCGCTGTTGCAGGTCCAATGGTAAATATGTGTTTAGTCACAAAACAAAAGTTGATAACTTGAATTCCAACACTGGTCAGTGATGAACTAGAAAGGAGGTACAAGGATTGAGGAATTAGTACTTATAATATAAATGAAACGATAAGGCTTAAAGTGGAAAACCAGAAATAAGGGAGCAACAGTACTTCCCTCAGTGATCCAATAATCAAGCATTGGACACTGGAAGTAATGAACTTAAATAGGGCGCAGTGTGGGGAGGAGATTTGACTTAAAGGCAAAGTTTGAAAGTCAAATCCTGACAACCATAGCGGCCCATTTTCATTCAGATGGCAGCGTATACTGCAAGCTGACACATTTGTACCCTGTGCCTGAAGGTCAGCTTGAATTTGTCTGGAAGTTGATCGAGGTTCTTTATCCACCATTCGAACAATCCTTCGTTGCAATCTTTGATCAATTTTTCTCTTTTGTCCACATCCAGGGAAATTAGCTACAGTGTAAACTTCTTGACAATGTGGCGCACAGTGGACACAGGAACATCTCTGGAGATGGACTTGTAACCTTGAGATTGTCCATGCTTTTCCATAATATTTGTTCTCAAATGCTCAGAAAATTCTTTGCTTTCTCTTCTCCATGCTCAGTGTGGCACACAGAGACACACAACAGAAAGGTTGAGTCAATTGTTCACCATTTTAACTGGTTGTCGTTGTGATTTCTATATTGTCAGCATCTGTTAATTGATACAGATGAGTTTAATTACAAATTAAAGAAGCATCAAAAACTTGGAATGCAATTATTTCTTACAATTTTGAGAAGGTGCCAATCATTTTGTTCAGTACATTGTTGGAGTTTTGCGTGTAATGTGTGAGATTTGGCTTTTTTTTTTCTTCTCTTTTTTGTGTTATAGCATTACAAACAAAATAAATAAACATGAGAATGCCTAAACATTTGTAATTGCAACAATTTTCTGGGCAAAGTTGTGTATTATCTGACAGAAATGCAGGGGTGCTAATATTTTTGACCATAACTGTATATACTGATTGGTAGCTGCGCATATATGCCTCTGGTTATTGGTTTACCAGATGTGTTTAACTACAGAATTAAGCACATTTTTTACTAGAAAACTTTTAAAATGTCCTCTTAAATATAAAAAGAAAACAACATCACTGTCTCTTTAAAGGGAAGGTGTGAACTTTTATATTTCTCCAGCTACATAGTCCAGATTCAGCAGAAAATATTGTTTTTGAGATAGAATGTAAGATGAAAACCAGGCAAACGAGCTGGGAAATAAAAAAATACCTCCCACTACATAATTGCCATGTGTTCCAAATGCAGAGAGAATTTTCATTATTAACTAACAATGAAATAAAAATATAGTGCTACCCAGAATTTGACAGACGTTCTAGATTAGATCATGTATTTGAAATCTTATTATAGTTTGATTTAACTTAATAATGTTTGTGTGTTCCTGTTGTAGATGCTTTTCCATAATAGCTGTTTTTGCACAATGAAAAGAACAATATAAAACATACTTTTAATAGCTGTTGTTTACTTTAACACATGAACACTATTCAGTGGAAAAATACTGATCTTTGTTTTCTCAAAGTTTTATTCCTATCTAATACTTACATTAGAGTTCACACACACATGTATATATAAATATATATACAGTATCTCACAAAAGTGAGTACGCATTTTTGTAAATATTTTATTATATTGTTTCATGTGAGAACACTGAATAAATGACACTTTGCTACAATGTAAAGTAGTGAGTGTACAGCCTGTATAACAGTGTAAATTTGCTGTCCCCTCAAAATAACTCAACACACAGCCATTAATGTCTAAACCATTGGTGAGTACACTTGTAACCTTGAGATTGTCCATGCTTTTCCACAATATTTTGCGTGTAATGTGTCAGATCTGGCTTTTTTTCCTCCACTTTTTGTGTGTCATACCAATACAAACAAAAGAAATAAACATGAGAATGCCTAAACATTTGCAATTGCAACAATTTTCTGGCGAAGGGGTCCATTATCTGACAGAAATGCAGGGGTGCCAATGTTTTTGGCCATTAGATTAAAAGTTTTTTAATACTCTTTACGAGGGTTCTTCAAACCACAGGTCGGGACCCATTACCGGGTCACAAAACCATGTTTACTGGGTCACACATTGTGTGTGTTTTAGGAGAGTGAGTGTGGTGTATATGTTATATGATAGTGTGTGTGGTGTGTGCAAGTGAAAGTGTGTGTGGTTTGTATGAGAGTGTGTGTTGTATGAGAGTGTGTGTGGTGTGTTTATGTGTAATATTAAAGTGTGTGTGGTTTGTGTGTGTGTGTGTGTTGTATGAGAGTGTGTGTTGTATGAGAGTGTTTGTGTGATGTATGTGTTATATGATATTGTGTGGGGTGTGTGTATGTGTAATATGAAAGTGTGTGTGTGGTTTGTGTGTGTGTTGTATGAGAGTGTGTGTTGTATGAGAGTGTGTGTTGTATGACAGTGTGTGTGGTGTATGTGTTATATAATAGTGTGTGGGGTGTGTGTATGTGTAATATGAAAGTTTGTGTGGTTTGTGTGTGTGTGTGTGGTGTGTATATGTGTAAGATGAGTGTGTGTCTGTTGCATGAGAGTGTGTGTTGTATGTGTGTGTGTTTGACTGCAATCAGGAATAAGTACACACACATTTTACTTACTTTGCCAAAAATTGCAGCTATCTTGTATATTACTTTATACATTTTCAGACCAGGCATAAAAATAGGGTTGTGATTTTATGTGTTATCATGGCACTGGGTATTGGAAAAAAAAGTTTGAAGAACCCTGCTCTATACAGTGCTGTTGCCTTTGTACTTTTTGGTCAGCTTTTTGTTGCCAGTCCCAAAGTTACTTGTCCGCTCAGTGTTAAAGATAAAAAAAAAAGCCATTTTTTTTTACTCAGCCACCATAATTTTGTACTCATCGGAGACTGGTGGGAATTCTTAGCACTGTAAAATATATTTATCCTGTTTCAAAGCAAGCCAACAGCGACTTTCTGCAATATAGCCCGACTGCAAGGAATGACGTGGAATACGTCTATACCCCAAAACTTGCTTATAGATTATATCAAAAAATTTTTTCAGACACCTAAACTTCACCTCCTCCATGCACCAAAGGCAAAGAGAATGACTGGGGGTTGTGGGTAAGGGAGTGATACTTAGCAGTTTAACTGTGGTGCTCTTTGTCTCCTCCTTCTGGCCAGGAGTGATATTCCCAACAGTAATTACTCAAGCCGTGGACTCACCATATCTTAGGAAAGAAATATATTTATCCTCTTTCAAAGCAAGCCAACGGTGACCTTCTGCCGTATAGCGTATTGGTTAGCTGTAGGGTCTTATGATTTTCTGTCCTCTCATCTACTGCTTTCATGGGTTCCTGCCTTCTAAGTGACTGTGTCAGGTATAGGAACTCCTTTACAAGGTACTACTGTTTCACTAATTCAAGCTGCAGTCTCATTCCCCCTATTGGAATACAGCTAGTAAAAGGTAACCAGTCTAAACATTGTAAGATAGTGGGGCTTTAATAAAACATTCAGTATTAATTAAACTTCATAATAATCCAGTCTGCAAAGGCACACTACTATCTCATAATATCTGACACATTTCATGTTTTTACAGCACTTAGATTCCCAGATTTAGCAGGTAAGACAAGGGGGGCTACTTATCAAGCCGTCTACTTTTCTGGCTTCGCCGGCCCAATACGTCCGCCTAAGCTCGCCTACCTTCGCCGCCGCGGACCTTGAATACGTTCGCCTAAGTTATCAAATAAAGCTGTCAAAAAGCCGCGGGGCGATGAGCAGCGGACTGTGACAGTTATCACTCATCCGATCTCGCTGCCCTTCGGCTTTTTCCCAGCTTTATTGCTAGCCTGTCACTAAGCACTCACACTAAACTACAATGTTCTACCCCCTATACCGGCGCCCCCGGAGGCCCCCGCAACTAAATAAAGTTACTAACCCCTAAACCGCCGCTCCTAGACCCTGCCGCAAGTCTTATAAATGTATTAACCCCTAAACCGCCGCTCCTAGACCCTGCCGCAAGTCTTATAAATGTATTAACCCCTAAACCGCCGCTCCCGGACACCGCTGCCACCTACATTATACCTAGTAACCCCTATGCTGCCCCCCCTATACCGTCGCCCTCTATTATAAAATTATTAACCCCTATCCTGCTGATCCCGCACCTCTCCGCAACTAAATAAATAGTTTAACCCCTAAACCGCCGCTCCATGAACCCGCCGCAACCTATAATAAATTTATTAACCCCTATCCTGCCCCCCACTACGCCGCCGCCACTGTAATAAAATGATTAACCCCTAAACCTAAGTCTAACCCTAACCCTAACGCCCCCCTAACTTAAATATTAATTAAATAAATCTAAATAAATTAACTCTTATTAACTAAATGAATCCTATTTAAAACTAAATACTTACTTATAAAATAAACCCTAATATAGCTACAATATAAATAATAATTATATTCTAGCTATCTTAGGATTTATTTTTATTTTACAGGTACCTTTCAATTTATTTTAACCATGTACAATAGCTATTAAATAGTTATTAACTATTTAATAGCTTACCTAGCTAAAATAAAGAGAAATGTACCTGTGAAATAAATCCTAACCTAAGTTACAATTACACCTAACACTACACTATACTTTAATAAATTATTCCTATTTAAAAATAAATACTTACCTGTAAAATAAACCCTAAGATAGCTACAATGTAATTAATAATTATATTATAGCTATCTTAGGATTTATATTTATTTTACAGGTAACTTTGTATTTATTTTAGCTAGTTAGAATAGTTATTAAATAGTTATTAACTATTTAATAACTACCTAGCTAAAAGAAATACAAAATTACCTGTAAAATAAATCCTAACTTAAGTTAGAATTAAACCTAATACTACACTATCATTACATTAATTAAATAAATTAACTACAAATAACTACAATGAAATACAATTACATAAACTAACTAAAGTACAAAAAATAAAAAAAGCTAAGTTACAAAAAATAAAAAATTAAGTTACAAACATGTTAAAAATATTACAACAATTTTAAGCTACTTACACCTAATCTAAGCCCCCTAATAAAATAACAAACCCCCCCAAAATAAAAAAAATCCCTACCCTATTCTAAATTACATAAATTTCAAAGCTCTTTTACCTTACCAGCCCTTAAAAGGGCCATTTGTGGGGGCATGCCCCAAAAAGTTCAGCTCTTTTGCCTGTAAAATAAAAATACAACCCCCCCCCCAACATTAAAACCCACCACCCACATACCCCTAATCTAACCCAAACCCCCCTTACAAAAACCTAACACTAATCCCCTGAAGATCATCCTACCTTGAGTCGTCTTCACTCAGCCGAGCCACCGATGGAACTGAAGAGGACATCCGGAGCGGAAGAAGTTAATCCTCCAAGCGGCGCTGAAGAAATCTTCCATCCGATGAAGTCATCATCCAGGCGGCGCTGAAGAAGTCTTCGATCCGGCCGATGTCATCTTCAAAGAGGCGCTGAAGAGGTCTTCTATCCGGGCGAAGTCATCTTCCAAGCCGGGTCTTCAATCTTCCTTCCGCCGACGCGGAACCACCTTCTTCACCGACGGACTACGACGAATGACGGCTCCTTTAAGGGACGTCATCCAAGATGGCGTCCCCTCAATTCCGATTGGCTGATAGGATTCTATCAGCCAATCGGAATTAAGGTAGGAAAATCTGATTGGCTGATGGAATCAGCCAATCAGATTGAGCTCGCATTCTATTGGCTGTTCCGATCAGCCAATAGAATGCGAGCTCAATCTGATTGGCTGATTGGATCAGCCAATCGGATTGAACTTGAATCTGATTGGCTGATTCCATCAGCCAATCAGATTTTCCTACCTTAATTCCGATTGGCTGATAGAATCCTATCAGCCAATCGGAATTGAGGGGACGCCATCTTGGATGACGTCCCTTAAAGGAGCCGTCATTCGTCGTAGTCCGTCGGTGAAGAAGGTGGTTCCGCGTCGGCGGAAGGAAGATTGAAGACCCGGCTTGGAAGATGACTTCGCCCGGATAGAAGACCTCTTCAGCGCCTCTTTGAAGATGACATCGGCCGGATCGAAGACTTCTTCAGCGCCGCCTGGATGATGACTTCATCGGATGGAAGATTTCTTCAGCGCCGCTTGGAGGATTAACTTCTTCCGCTCCGGATGTCCTCTTCAGTTCCATCGGTGGCTCGGCTGAGTGAAGACGACTCAAGGTAGGATGATCTTCAGGGGATTAGTGTTAGGTTTTTGTAAGGGGGGTTTGGGTTAGATTAGGGGTATGTGGGTGGTGGGTTTTAATGTTGGGGGGGGGGGGTTGTATTTTTATTTTACAGGCAAAAGAGCTGAACTTTTTGGGGCATGCCCCCACAAATGGCCCTTTTAAGGGCTGGTAAGGTAAAAGAGCTTTGAAATTTATGTAATTTAGAATAGGGTAGGGATTTTTTTTATTTTGGGGGGGTTTGTTATTTTATTAGGGGGCTTAGATTAGGTGTAAGTAGCTTAAAATTGTTGTAATATTTTTAACATGTTTGTAACTTAATTTTTTATTTTTTGTAACTTAGCTTTTTTTATTTTTTGTACTTTAGTTAGTTTATGTAATTGTATTTCATTGTAGTTCTTTGTAGGTAGTTTATTTAGTTAATTTAATGATAGTGTAGTATTAGGTTTAATTGTAACTTAAGTTAGGATTTATTTTACAGGTAATTTTGTATTTCTTTTAGCTAGGTAGTTATTAAATAGTTAATAACTATTTAATAACTATTCTAACTAGCTAAAATAAATACAAAGTTACCTGTAAAATAAATATAAATCCTAAGATAGCTATAATATAATTATTAATTACATTGTAGCTATCTTAGGGTTTATTTTACAGGTAAGTATTTATTTTTAAATAGGAATAATTTATTAAAGTATAGTGTAGTGTTAGGTGTAATTGTAACTTAGGTTAGGATTTATTTCACAGGTACATTTCTCTTTATTTTAGCTAGGTAAGCTATTAAATAGTTAATAACTATTTAATAGCTATTGTACATGGTTAAAATAAATTGAAAGGTACCTGTAAAATAAAAATAAATCCTAAGATAGCTAGAATATAATTATTATTTATATTGTAGCTATATTAGGGTTTATTTTAAAGGTAAGTATTTAGTTTTAAATAGGATTCATTTAGTTAATAAGAGTTAATTTATTTAGATTTATTTAATTAATATTTAAGTTAGGGGGCGTTAGGGTTAGGGTTAGGTTTAGGGGTTAATCATTTTATTACAGTGGCGGCGGCGTAGTGGGGGGCAGGATAGGGGTTAATAAATTTATTATAGGTGGCGACGGTGTAGGGGGGGCAGATTAGGGGTTAATAAATGTATTATAGGTGGCGACGGTGTAGGGGGGGCAGGATAGGGGTTAATACATTTAATATAGGTTGCGGCGGGTTCAGGGAGCGGCGGGTTAGGGGTTAATACATTTATTATAGTTGCGGTGGGCTCCGGGAGCGGCGGTTTAGGGGTTAATATGTATAGAGTAGCTTGCGGTGGGCTCCAGGAGCGGCGGTTTAGGGGGTAATAACTTTATTTAGTTGCGGCGGTGTAGGGGGGGGTCAGATTAGTGGTGTTTAGACTCGGGGGTACATGTTAGGGTGTTAGGTGTAGACAGCTCCCATAGAAATCAATGGGATGTCTGTCAGCAGCGAACTTGTACTTTCGCTATGGTCAGACTCCCATTGATTCCTATGGGATCCGCCGCCTCCAGGCTGGCGCTTTGAAAACCAGGTACGCTGGGCCGTAAAAGTGCCGAGCGTACCTGCTAGTTTTTTGATAGCTAGCAAAAGTAGTGAGAATGTGCCGCACTTGTGTGCGGAACATCTGGAGTGACGTAAGAATCGATCTGTGTCGGACTGAGTCCGGCGGATCGAAGCTGACGTCACAAAATTCTACTTTTGCCGGTCTCGAGCCTTTGATAACTAAGGCGAATCAGCCTCGCCACAAATACGCTGCGGAATACGCAGCGTATTTGAGGTTGACGGCTTGATAACTACCCCCCAGTGAAGCAAACCTAAAAGTTCTGATTCCCTTGCAAAGTACATTTCATGTTTTTTGTTGGGTTTTTAAATGCAAACCTGTTGCAAATTGTTTGAAAACCCTACAATAACTGTTTAATCTCATGGTGTCAGATACTTACCTGACCGCGCTCTATCGATGGGCTCCTGCTTCAGCATTTCTCCATGTGGAATGGGGAAGCCTGTTTTCTACACTAGCTGCTGCTGTCCTTAGGCGTGCAACCTTGCACTGTGTTGATTTAAAGGGTCCATACTTAATTTCAGAAACTCCCACCTAAATGGCCAAATGTGTGGGAGTTCCTTTCAACCAATCAATCTAGGCTGAGTTATTGAGTAGTTCACCTTGTACTTACCTGCTCTCAACTCTCCTTGTATCCTCTGGTGAAACAAGCTTGTACTTACCCTGCCCCTGATACCACTTACCTGAAACCTGTTGTACCAGCTGCACTTACCTGGTTTTCCATACCTGCCGCACTAACAGTACCTGCTGTGTTTCCTACACCTGCTGAGCCTCCTGTACTTGCTGTACCAAGGGCAGCTAACCTGTATCCTGCTGTTCCAGTTGCTCTCACCTGGTTTCCTATACCAGCATCACCACCTGTACCTGCTGGACTTTGCTCCTGCTTTACCGTTGGTACCTATTTGCTGGACTGATCTTATGGTGTACTCAACCTTTGGCCTGTCCTTGGACTCTGCTCTTGTTTATCCCTTGATACCTAGTTGCTGAACTGATCTCAAATTACCGACCTTTGTCCTGTACTTGGACTCTGCTCTTGTTATTATTTGGTACCTAGTTGCTGGACTGATCTCACAGTACCGACCTTTGTCCAAATCTTGGACTTTGCTCTTGTTTATCCCTTGGTGCCTATTTGGTACCTATTTGCTGAACTGATCTCATGGTACTCAACCACTGGCCTGTACTTGAAATCTGCTCTTGTAACCTAGGAACCTTGGAACCTAGTTGCTAAACTGATCTCAATGCACCCAACCTTTGTCCTGTTCTTGGATTTTTCTCTTGTTTGTCCCTTGGTACCTAGTTGCTGGACTAATGTCATGATATCCTGGTGCCTGACCTTTGGCCAATTCTCAGTTTTAGTTTCTCTTGTTTACCTAATATTTTTTGATGTTTATCTATTCCTGCATTTGAGTTCCATTCATCTAAACCCTCACACAGATTAGCGCTTGCCCCCCCCCCCCCCCACCCGGAATTTGCAAGCACACATTAATTGCTCCAGGTTACTGTAGATAATATTATTAGTGTCAGTGGTGGTGCAGTTACAGAGGTCTCAGTGGCTGGGAAACTATTTATATATTTTTTTTACCTCACTTTAGAGCTGTACTAGTTGTGGCACAGCTGCTTTTCTGTCATTTCCATTGCTGTTTCAGCACAGTCTATTTGTTCCCTCATTCTGAAGTTCCTGTGCCAGAAAGAGTGTGTTTATTCGTGTATGTGTGTATCAGAGTGGGAGTTTGTTCATTTGTGTATCAGAAAAGAAAGTGTTTGTGTGTGTGGGTATCAGAAAAAGTGTTAGTTTATGTTTGAGAAAGAGTGTGTTTGTAAACGCGTGTGTGAGTTTGTTCATGTAAGAAAGAGTGTATTTGTTCCTGTGGGTGTATGTGTGAGCACGCATGTGCGTTCTGGGTGTGGTAAAAAACATATATTGCAGAACTGGGTTGTTCAGATTGGGATTATTTTTTTAGGAGCCATTACATTTACCTGTGTGCCTAAGACTCCTGGGGCCTGACTGAATGAGTAAAGTAAGAGGATAACAAGGGACTACAGGGGCTGTGTACGTGATCTAAAATGTAATTTTGGGGGGCGGAGCCGACTACCATCGAAGCAAGACGCATATCTCAGGAGCTCCTGCTATATACCATAATTTTAAAAGATTATAGCACCTATTTTACCCACTTATGACTCTATCTTGGAGATTCATATTGAAAGCTATCTTTTGGTTACTGTTGGAGGAACTTTGCAGTACTAAACATCTTGATTTTTTCAATCCCTGTTCTCTACCTCCCATGGAGATACTGAGTATGTGTAAACATGGCCGGGCTCCTTCTAACTCAGCTAAAGGATTTACTAGACCAACATAATGAAGCTCTTTTGGAGGCAGTGGCTGAGGCTTTTGGACCTCTTATTGTCCACACTACTGCTTCGGTTGCCCTAACTGCCTGTGAGGATAAGTGCGCCGCAGATACAATTGGCCCACGGCAGTCGCCATCTTTAATCCTAACACCAGGACATCCCTCATTGCACTATGATAAAAAGGAGATTGAAAGGCGAGATGCTGGCAGAGAACTGGGCTCCACTACTGCATTACAGGACCTACAACTAGATGCACTCTGTAGGGGCTTAGAAGAGGTACTGCTGACAGATACTCTCCACCGCGCTAAAAGATGGCTTTGGGCGAGAGGCTCACGCATGACCGCAGTCTACCAACTAACCTGCCGATGCCTCTCTGTGTTACATGGCACAGTTTGCGCTATAGATCCATGGCTAGATGGACTTAGAACATGGGTGCCACAAATGTGCGGGGTTCTTCGGGACCCGGTCGCCAGCGCTGATTGGTGGCCATTGTTGAAGCTTCTATGGCAGGTGAGGCGAGCTCTTTATGGACTCAGAAAGGGGATCGGTTAGTCTGGACATAGATTCGGTGCCCATAATGGGAGAAACACTTGCTGTTTCTGGGACTCTTTATATGGACTCGAAACAATTTGAATTATCCAGTTTTATCCTATGGTTATACAATGCTTATATGTTTAGATATCTGTTCCAAGTTCCAAGTTTACATACAATCTATATATTACATTATTTTGTTGGCACTTGTTAAGCTCATGTTAGGATATATTGGGAAACGTTATTCTGAGACACTGTTTCAACATTAACATATAGATCCTGGATATTTTAGTGTGTCTCTCATGCTCCACCCCCATCTATCTCCTTGCAGGAAAGTATACTAATATCACATCACCCAGTGGCAAGTGCCGGGTACATTACTTAATTGGCTTTGTTATGAGCTTGAGCTACTATGAAGCAGGATAAACTTAACGCTAGTAGGCTCTGCGCCCTGAGACATTATGCAGTATACTGGACATTGACATTTCAACCTGCTGTTCCCTATACGTAATTGCCCCCGTCTCTGAGTTTGGCCCAGATAGAAGTTGCAGATTCGGGTGGCTAATAATGAATATGTTTTCCCTTCTGCGGCTGAAAGTTGTTTTTTTATTTTATTTTACACTTATACCAGATGAACTGTTGTGGACCAGACTTTTGTTGGTTACAGGGGTCTCCTTTACAGTATAATTTGAAGTTCTTCTCTCCTTAGTTACAGGCTTTATTAATATGTTTAATTTTCTATAGATAAATAGTTCCAGGCGTATACAAAAGTTATCTATGTGTTAATATGGGGCTGACAGAAGGGTTCTTATTACATACACTGATTATGTTTTTATAATATTTGGATATACCTTCAGGGGTTATAGTCTGGTTTGGTTGGGTTCTATACATTTCCTTGATGGTTGTGCCACCCTGTTTCTTTGTCAGGTCATATTATCCCCTGCCAGATATTTATGTTTTACTGTGTGAGAGTGCTCTACATGGGTTGTAATGCCCTGGTAACAGAAATGTATAGGAGCTTGGGATGAGGTTGGTCGCATGGCCATATTTACAACCGCTGTGCTGCAACTGAGATTATATTCACTTTCCTGCCCCTATGGTGTATATATAGGAGCCACTTGTGTCATAATGTTTTATGTACTAAATTCCACCTGAGCCTTACAAAATGTGCTGTATGTTTTTCTCCTTTCGCCGTAGGTTATCTACATATTGTTATGATACACCTGTGCTGGGTATAGGGCCCATACCTAGCAAACAAAAGTTTAGTTATGCTAGTAGGAGAACTTCGACCCTTTCATTAAAGTAAGGAAGCATAAATAATTTACTCAACAACAATACAGAGCATTCTATAGTACTCCTATTATAGAGGCAGGTTCAATGTCACATTACATTTATAGACTATCTCTGTCTTGGACTGCCTAGCCTATTCGTCAGATGGTGGCACACTCGAAACTTTCACATCCTATGCACTCTCAGACGCTTATGTAGTATATGTTAAATGTTTTCACTTAATACTGACTAATATTAGTGTATGTTGTAAATATTTCATATTTTTGATAGTGGTTGTTTAGAGGAGAGCTAATGGTCTTTACATATGATAATCTTATCGCATGTCTAGTCGTATTAACTCATGACTTCATTTCCCCTAACCTGATAGAACTCCCTTATGTGTATTTACTCTTCACACTTTCAGTATTGTACCTTATATATTGCTTGTGCCCTGGCATACTGAGCCCTTTACAGAAACGCAATTTTTCAGTTTAATTATGTTATAGGTCATTCTTTCCTGTATTGAGTGCTTCCATGGTTCCTTAACCTTACACAGCTTCCTTTGCTCCAATATATACCCTGATGGAAGGTTTGCTCTAAAAAGTTAATCAAGCTAACTACATATATATAATCCTAGCTTTTCATTAGTATTTTTATAGTAAATCCCCAATTTACAGAGGTCGCTGCATGAAGCATTCTTGTTAGGTCTTGCTTATTATTCTTCAATTGTCACCCCCCCCATTGTAATGAGCCCCCTATTTTAGGGGGACTAATTAGGCGGTTTGTCATAATTTTTGTTTTTCACTACTTCCTAAGTATTTACTCCCACAAAACACCACAGCAATGAATCTATATGCCCTCTTTAGATCAGCAGGACTGATCATTACTATCTACTAACTACATATGCAACCTTGTCTCAGCTCTTGGTTGCCTCCATTGAGGTGTTAGTTCCACCGCTTCACTATAGATTCTTTTTATCTTTAAGGGAGTTTATATTATATTATATTATATCACATTATATATCACATTATATTGTACACTATGCATTATTTTCTATACTTCATTAGTTTCTAGGAAGTTGATATTTGTTTGCTCATAATAAGAAAAACTGAGGTTGATTTAATGTCATTTTTCCATAAGTGCAGTACTATATTATGGATACCTCGCAATACTATGTTTTACAATGACTGTTGATTGTTATCATTTGTTTCATACTGGCTGCGTATGTGCCAATTCTGTACTGTTTTTATTTTTTTTCAACCTCAATACAAATTATAAAAAAAAAAAAAAAAATTTAATTTGGGCATATATTGGGTATGAAGAATATTCAGGGGTTATGCCTCTGATCCGAACTCAACGTTCAATTTTGTTATATAGGTGGCATGATGGGTTTACAGAGACTATGCAGGATATTTATGAAAGTGAGAGCGGACATGATACGATGTAGCGTATCATGTCCGCTGCACATCGATAAATGTCGACAGCGTATTATTGTACCAGCAGTTCACCAAAACTGCTTGTGCAATACCGCCCCCTGCAGATGAGTGGCCAATCGGCAGCTAGCAGGGGGTGTCAATCCGATCGTATTCGATTGATTTGATTTCTGTATGCCGCCTCAGAGCAGGCGGACAAGTTATGGAGCAGGGGTCTTTAGACAGCTGCTTCCTAACCTCTGTTTCCAGCGAGCCTTAAGGCTCGCCGGAAACAAGGGGCATCAAGCTCCATTCAGAGCTTGATAATTCGGCCCCCATGTATCTGATCTCAGATCTTATTGGGCACAGAGCTGGCATAAAAGGGATGAAATATTATTATGCTTAGGGCAGTTTAATTTTTTTTGCCACCCCTGGAAACATTTCTGTGGACAGCCATGCTCACACATGATTTTCATATGTGATAGTGACATGAAACACTCTCTATTCCTTGCATGGTTACAAATCGGCAGAAATATTCCAGTAAGCTTCTTTTGATCTTAGACATTCCACTGTTTGAACAGATATTTAAAGTTTTAAGTTTTCAATAGAAATTGGCTAAAAAGGATCACATTTTCTGAAATTATTCATGATATAAAATCTTTCCTTCTGCTTAGGGTAATATTTTCATGCATGCTCTGTACAAATCAGTATGGATTCTAATACCTCCTGGTTATAAGTTAAAGGGACACTGAACCCAATTTTTTTCTTTTGTGATTCAGATAAAGCATGCAATTATAAGCAACTTTCTAATTTACTCCTATTATCAATCTGTCTTCTTTCTCTTGCTATCTTTATTTGAAAAACAAGGCATCTAAGCTATTTTTTGGTCCAGAACCTGGACTACACTTGTTTATTGGTCGGTTAAATTAATCCACCAATCAGCAAGAACAACCCAGGTTGTTCACCAAAAATGGGCCGGCATCTAAACTTAAATTCTTTCTTTTCAAATAAAAGATACCAAGAGAATGAAGAAAATTTGATAATAGGAGTAAATTAGAAAGTTGCTTAAAATTGCATGCTCTATCTGAATCATGAAAGAAAAAAATTGGGTTCAGTGTCCCTTTAGCAAAGCAACGCATTAAAACACAATTTAGAGATTACAAATGCCCAACTTGGAACTGAATGCATTTGCTAAACCACTGATGGTATAAATATGTTAATTAAAACAAAGTAAATCATGTTTCATTAAACAAATAACTGATTATTAAGGGGCATATTACAAGTGGCGCGTTAACAGCTATGCTCAAGCGATAAGGGGTTTATTGCTGCTGTTTGTGCGTGTCTGGTTTTCTGCTCATATTACAATTTTAAAGTAAACGCAATCGCTTGAACGCAATTGAAGTGCGTAGTGTTCGTGCGTCCACAAATCTCTGATGAACTGTTTCGCGAAACAAAAAAGTCATACAAAACACATCAAAAATACATTCCAAAGTACAGTTACACTCATAATAACACCATCTAAGACAAATTATTTTTAAAAAAATGCGCAAAAAAAGGTTTGCGTGCAAGTATGGTGTTTAGATTTTTATTCCACTTTTTTTTTGCTTCATTGACTTCTATGGGGGAATAGTTTATCTTACGCTTGAGTGGGAGCAATAAATAGCTGTAACTAAAAGGAATTAGATAAACGTAATCATGAAGAATCAAACTCTTTAATTGGATTTAACACCCATGTATTAAATTATCCTTGATTCTTAGTATACTAACATACAACCATTACATGGCCAAATCAGTCAGTTCTAAAACGGTTTGAGCAAGTCTGTATCATTTTGGGGTAAGATAGATAGAGGGGAGCGGCCTGTTGGATTGACATTAGCAGCTCAAGCGAGAGGGGCTGTGGTTAAGAGAATCAGAGAAATTAGTAGACATGTGCGATTCGGTTCGGTCCGAATCGAAATTCGGACGAATTTTGTCGAATTCGGAATTCGGATCTATTCGAATTTCCGAATTGCGGCAGTGCCGAATCTACCGAATAAATCTGAATCAATTCGAATTTATTCAGATGGATTCGGATGGCCATGTATTACACTAGTATTGTACAGTATACTAGTGTAATACACAGCACATCCCACTTAACAGTGCCGAAATTCCGAAAATCCAAATCGATTCGAACAGAATCGAACCGAACCAAACCGAATTTCACACGAATCCGAAAGAATCTGAATGAATCCGAAACTAATTCATTCGATTTCTTCCGAATTCGAATCGATCCGAACCGAAATTCGAATCGGTCCAAATCGATCCGAACCGAATTTTTCACGGCTGCACATGTCTAGAAATTAGATTTCTGTAGCATCATATTGGGGCTTTGATTATGGCAGGGAGAGTGGGTCAGGGAAAGCTATTGACAAAGACTGAGTTGGATTTGGACAAATTTGGGAAGGGCAGGTTCAGTATATGCAGGTTTGAGGTAGGGGATGATCACAATTTCCTGGGAGCCATATGCTCTATGATAAAAAAGGGCACTGAAGAAGAATCAGACACTTTATAGGTACCATTTCACCCTTTAAATTTGCAAATAATTTGTACACATTCCACGTGTATAATGAATGTATATGTAGCATTCTCTGGAAATACTCATGACTCAAATATCATATACAGTATTCAAAGCCTTTAAAGCAAGAGCCAGCCGTAAACATAATTGCTTAATGTGTTGTTATCTTTACCTTGGCTAGTGTGAATTTAAAAAATGTATAAAGATATTTGAAATGATGGGAAAAAAAGTACAAAGATGTAATGGACAAAGTCAATACTTAGGGGCAGATTTATCAAGCTCCATAAGGAGCCTGATGCCCCGTGTTTCCGTCGAGCCTTCAGGTTCGCCAGAAACAGAAGTTATGAAGCAGTGGCCTAAAGACCACTGCTCCATAACCTGTCCGCCTGCTCTGAGGCGGTGGACAGAAATCGACAGAAATCAATGTTTGGCCGCGCATCTGCAGGGGGTGGTATTGCACCAGCAGTTCACAATGCGTATGCTGTCGGCATTTATCGATGTGCAGCAGACATTTTCTGCTATATCGGATCATGTCCGCTCGCACAATCATAAATAGGCGCCATACTGTAGGTTACTATATTACCAAAACAATCAGTGCTCGATGTACTGATAATAATGATGTCTGACAACAATGTTTTGGTGATTACTGTCACTACCTCCCTCTCCCAATCCCTCTGCATCTTTCTCTTCCACTTTGCCTCCCTTTGTTGCCTTCTGACTCATTTTGTCCTTCTCACTCTTTCCTGTAATACACTTTGTCCTGCTCTCTCTACCTATTTCACTCTCTGACGTCCACTGGTCTCCTCATTCCCTATCTTCCTCCACCTTTCACCTATCACTTGTATTAAAGTAAGAAAAAATAAACAAAATTTGTATTTGTTTAAATGGTTCAGCCAATCGGATTGAACTTGAATCTGATTGGCTGATTCAATCAGCCAATCAGATTTTTCTACCTTAATTCCGATTGGCTGATAGAATCCTATCAGCCAATCGGAATTCGACGGACGCCATCTTGGATGACGTCATTTAAAGGAACCTCATTCGTCGGGAAGTCGTCGTGCCGGATGGATGCTCCGAAGCGGAGGAGCAAAGAAAGAAGATTGAAGATGCCGCTTTGCTTGAAGACATCGCCGGATGGAAGAAGACTCTCTGCCGCTTGCTTGAAGACATCGCCCGGATGGAAGAAGACTTCTTTGCCTCTTGATTGAAGACATCGCCCGGATCAGATGAAGAGTTCTGCCCGGCTGGGTGAATACAAGGTAGGGAGATTTTCAGGGGGGTAGTGTTAGGTTTATTTAAGGGGGGTTTGGGTTAGATTAGGGGTATGTGGGTGGTGGGTTGTAATGTTGGGGGGTGGTATTGTGGGGTTTTTTTCAGGCAAAAGAGCAGTTTTCTTTGGGGCATGCCCCGCAAAAGGCCCTTTTAAGGGCTGGTAAGGTAAAAGAGCTAACTTTTTTAATTTAGAATAGGGTAGGGATTTTTTTTTTATTTTGGGGGGATTTATTATTTTATTAGGGGGCTTAGAATAGGTGTAATTAGCTTAAAAATCTTGTAAGCTTTTTTTTATTTTTTGTAATTTAGTGTTTTTTTTTTGTAATTTAGTTTAGTTTATTTAATTGTATTTTAGTTAGATATTTGTAGTTTATTTAATTTATTAGGTGTATTTGTAACTTAGGTTAGGATTTATTTCACAGGTAAATTGGTAATTATTTTAACTAGGTAGCTATTAAATAGTTATTAACTATTTAATAGCTATTGTACCTAGTTAAAATAAATACCAAGTTACCTGTAAAATAAATATAAACCCTAAAATAGCTACAATGTAATTATTAATTACATTGTAGCTATCTTAGGGTTTATTTTATAGGTAAGTATTTAGATTTAAATAGGAATATTTTAATTAATAATATTAATATTAGATTTATTTTAATAAGAGTTTAGTTCGGGATGTTAGAGTTAGATAGGGTTATTATACTTAATATATATATAATATAATAACGATATTAACTATATTAACCCTAATAAAATTAGGGTTAATATAGTTAATATATATAATATAATAACTATATTAACTATATTAACCCTAATATAATTAGGGTTAATATAGTTAATATAGCTGGCGGCGGTGTAGGGGGATTAGATTAGGGGTTAATCTATTTAATATAGCTGGCGGCGGTGTAGGGGGACTAGATTAGGGGTTAATACATTTATTATAGGTGGCGGCGGTGTAGGGGGATTTAGATTAGATGCAAAAGAGCAGTTTACTTTGTGACAAAGCCCCGCCAAAAGCCCTTTTAAGGGCTGGTAAAAGAGCAGTTTACTTTGGGGTAATGCCACGCAAAAAGCCCTTTTCAGGGCTATTTGTAGGGTTAGACTTAGGTTTAGTGGTAGGGATAGTTTAGTATTTTAGGGGTTAAATAATGTAATATAGCTGGCGGCGGGGTAGGGGGATTGGATTAGGGGTTAATTAATTTAATATAGGTGGCGACGGGGTAGGGGGATTAACTTAGGGGTTAATAATTTTAAAATAGATGGCGGCGGGGTAGGGGCTCACTTTAGGGGGTAGGTAAGGTAGATGGCGGCGGGGTAGGGGCTCACATTAGGGGGTTATAGATTTAATATAGCTGGCGGCGGGGTCCGGGAGCGGCGGTTTAGGGGTTAATAACTTTATTAGGTGGCAGCGGGGTCCGGGAGCAGTGGTTTAGGGGTTAATACATATTTTATTGTTAGGATAGTGAGGGGGGATAGCGGATAGAGGGTTAGACGTGTCGGGCTATGTTTAGGAGGCGTGTTAGACAGTACGGGTGATTTCATACTTTAGTCAGGATTTGTAGGCGCCGGCAGTTTCTAAAGTGCCGTAAGTCACTGGCGACTCCAGAAATTTGTACTTACGCAGATTTCTGGACATCGCTGGTTTATCAGACTTACGGCACTTTAGCATCTGACGGCGCCGTATATAGGATGGCTCGAGTTGCGAGCTGAAACTACGGGCGGCGGGGGTTCCCTCGCTTGCGCCGCAAACTACGCTGCATATCGGATCACGCCCTTTGTGTGTACTCCCAATTCATAAGCAAAATTCACAAAAATGTTTCATATATTTTCTATCTATTTTGTAATGATTCCACAGCTTTCCATATTGCTTGGAATAGATTTGAAATAAAAAATAAGATGCTGTCTTATATTTGTGTGAAAATGAATGGATTTTTAAAATCTGAATTTAAAGGGACAGTTCACCCAAAAATTTTCTCCCTTTTAAATTATTCCCAATGATTCTTTTTACCTGCTAGAGTGTATTAAATTGGTTACAAGTAGCTCCTTTACTCCTATTTCAGCATTTGAAATAGCTGATTTAGCCTGTGGTATTGCCACCTATACTGAAAGTTTTGATACTGGAGTATATGCTATTGACAAGCCTAAGTAAACACAGCCAGCAGAAGAAGTTACACTCTCAGTGGGATGCAGGATAGTTAAGCAATAAAATGATAATTGTCCATTGTTCTCTCTATGTATTGAGCCTTGGTGTTTCAGTCAAATAAAAGATAAGGAAGCAAATCTGTGTATACAAAGTTATAACATAATGAGATCTGATATCACATTTAAGTTCAACCCATTGTAATAGGCTGTGGTTTTAAAGCACAAAATCAGCTACTTCATATACAAAAATAAGCATGAAAATGCAATTTCTCAAATATTTTATACTCTGCAGTTGGTATAACAAGTAATTTAAAATATATGAATGGAAAAACAATTTTACAGTGTACTGTCCCTTTAAGACTCACTGCAAGGTTCAACACCAAAAAATGGGTATATAGCGTTGACCAAATCTAATGGCAAGAATGGAACATATAACTAGTGTTAAATAAATTTAAAAATGTTAACATTACAACAGACAAAAACAGGTGGAAATAAGTCCTTTTCATAAGAGGGAACAATGCAAACAATTAGGAATAATTCTTAGGAAACTGCTTTTGATAAGGTTGAAAATTCAAACTTGTACCCTACTTACATTTTTACTAAATACACTGCTAAGTATTAAAAAAAAAACTTCACTTACCACTTCATAAAACTTCATTGAGTAAACACCTGTATATCGTTAAATAAATGATAAATTCTATAGACAAAAAACAGCGTCTATTAACTTTTAGAGGGTAAGCATGGGTATATATCTTACAGGTCAAACATTGACTAAATTAAAGGTATATGGACAGTTGTCAGGTTTTATCCTGAATAAGAAAATTAAGCAAAACTACAGTTAACATTTATCTAAAAACTTAGAGCACATTCAATAAAGAAAAAAATAGATATGTAATAACTCACCCCTAAAAAACCCCATTACATTTATACTATTGCTCTATAATTATGTCACAGAAAATGAGTTTGGCATACTATATTTAAACATCTGATGTCAATTAGGAAAGATTGTTACAAAATGAAGCAAAAATTTACAATATCTGCAACATTTTAGAAAGCTCTGAAGTTCACCATGCCTGTAGGTAAGAGGAAATGTTATTAGCTAACCACTTGCTTTTGATTATATTTAATGGTGATATATATATGATTTAATTATCACAAAAGAATAACATTCAACTAGATTTTTTTTTTAATTGTCCACCTGTTTTTCTTGAGATGTTACACTGAATTATCTACTCCACTAATCTAAAGGCTGTAGCATGAATCCGGGGTTAGGCAGAGTTTTTTTTTTTTGTACAGAACACGTAAAGTTAAGCAGATGACTTTCGATCTGACCCCATCACTGCAAGTTAAATGCTTAAAAGTCATCTCTAGTAAGTAGAGAATTTACCAAATCATTTTATAAACCCAACAGCACTCTGGAATATGTTTAACTAGGTGATTGAGATATTTTTTAGACAAATTCTAGCGCTATGATTTTGACAAGAAAATATCTCTCCACAGAGATTAATAACAAAAAAACAAAGATTTTTTTTAAATTAATTTAATTTATGTTTAAATATTTTTTATTAACAAATTATTAGTTCAATTACAATACACAAGGGAAAAAAAAAAAAAGGTAAACAACAAGAAAAAATGAAAGACCCCTGGTTTTTCCAGCCAATATTTCAATGAGACATATTTTAGGATATTAGGAAGTTACCATTTTAACGTATCCAAATAATATTCCCCCCGCTACCTCCTATATAACTTAATGTACTTCACATGTCCCAGAGAAACAACTCGGATTGTAGAGGACCCTGCAAAAGAAATCAAGTTTCAGATTCTACCTGTTGGTCATCTATTACGGCATTCTACTCCAGAAAGGTTGTAACAAAATTATTATCACGTGAATTCCTTATCTAATGATAAACCCAAAAAGAGTAGTACAGGCTGGAAGTATCTTATCTATAGTGGTGATCAAATAAATTTTTAGGTAAGAATAAATAACTTTTCCTAGATCTCCTTTCCAGTAACTAGGGTCCAGGGAGGGCAGGGGAAGGGAAGGGGAAGGAAGGGAAGGGAGAGAGGGGGGGGAAAGAGAGTGTCCCCACTCCCGGCGATCCTCCGAGCCTCACGTGTTTTGTCTAGGTGTTATGTTTAGGAATCAGAGCTAGCCATCTGTTTAGGTCTGGGAGGTGTTGAGTTAGTAATCCAATAGTACCATATCCTCTGAAAAGTAGCCTTATTGTTTAATGTGTCTGCTGCAATTTCATACATAGTGTAGGTGTAGCTTATTTTATTGTATATTTCCGGCCATGAGGGTGATCCCACCTTCCAATATTTTGCAATACAGATCCTTGTCACTGTACAGAGTATTCTAATGAATGTATTAAGATATCTATGGAATTTGTCTATATGTTTGTGTAGTAATGCCTGGTGAATGGTAAGTGTGACCTCTTCCTCCAACAATCGGCTAATCAGGGCTGATAGGTTCTGCCAGATCCCCTGAATCTCTCTACAATCCCAGCACATGTGTCTATAGGATCCTAATTCACCGCATCCTCTATAGCATAAGTTGCTGCCATTCGGTTGCATATGAGCTGTCCTTACTGGGGTCAAATACCATCCCGATATGGTTTTCATGACATTTTCTTTTAGGTCCATACTAATTAGGCCTTTGTCAGCTCCTTGTATCATTTCCTCCCATTCCTGTATTTCTTTACTCATATTCAGGTCTTTCTACCATGCCCCTATGACCGTGGATTTAGTCCTGTTTGGGGGTGTTTGTAGCGCTATGTATATTCTAGAAATATTATGTTTAACCCTGACAGGACTCGCGCCACATGCCTCCAACACCGTGGAGCGCCCACCCTTTGATTTTAACAAGAAAGAGTGCAGGGAGGAACGTAACTGAAGGTATAGGTACCAGTGTAATTTTATAGGTGTAAGTTTTGACTGCAGTTGGGTGAAGGGAAGTAACTGTCCCCTCTGTACCACATCCGCCACTCTATAGAGTCCCTTGTTCTCCCACTTAGCAACCAATATGCGAGAGTCTCCCGATAGAAAGCATCTAATTGGTGTCAGTAAGGAGGACTCAGGAAATAAGTCTGTTCTTTTAAGTGCCTGTGTCCATGTTTTCATGGTCAAGTCTGAAGTATATGTCTTAGTATGTGTCCTAACAGAGTGTGATGAGAGTTCCCATAGAATTGAATCTCTTTCTTCCCACCCCCCCAAATCCCTCTCCAAAAATACCCATGTAGCCTCCTCAGATCTCCTCAGAAGACAAGATTCTTGGGCTAGTCTCGCGGCCCTATAGTATTCCAAAAGGTCCGGAGCTCCCACTCCCCCCGCCCCTCTGCTCCTGCAGACTACTTGTTTCGCTATTCTAGCCGATTTTGGCCCTCTTATAAAAGTTAGTATTTCGGTTTGCATTTTAATAATGTCCATGTCGACAAGTTTGAAGAGGTATAAGATGCGTGGGAGTAGGTTAATTTTGACTAATGCTACTCTACCCATCCAGGAGAAACCACATAGCCTCCATTTCAAGAGATCTTTTCTAAACTGATTGAGGAGTGGGGTGTAATTATATTTATATAGGAATTGCATCTGTGTTGGGAGATTGATACCTAGATATCTAATGGTTTTTGTGGCCCACTTAAATTCAAAATTAAGTTCAATTATTTTCCGGTTATGTGGGGGAATGGCCACCGGGAGGAGTTCGCTCTTCTCCATATTTATTTTATACCCCGAGATATCTGAGAAGTCGTTTAGTACCATATGTAAATTAGGCAGTGAGATGAGTGGGTTGATAATGGTGAGCAGGATATCATCCGCAAATAAAGTTATTTTGTATTCAGATTGGGCCACTCTGATTCCTGAGATATCTGGGTGTGCACGAATCTTGGCCGCCAGTGGCTCAATACAAATGGCAAACAATAGGGGCGACAGAGGACACCCCTGTCTTGTCCCGTTCAGTATGGGGAAAAGAGTGGATCTATACCCCCCCGCAGTTACCTGAGCCCGTGGGTTTGAATATATTGCCTGTAGGGCAGTCATAAATGTATCGCCAAAGCCCAATTTCCCCATGACCGCAAACATATATTTCCAGTCAATTCTGTCAAACGCCTTCTCCGCATCCAAATTAATTTAATTTAGAGGGACATTACACTGACATTTCAGCTTTCTGCCATTTAAAGGGGAAGTAAATTGGAAAGTTGTTTAAAAATGTATAATCTATTGGAATCATGAAAGAAGAATTTGGGGTTTCATGTCCCTTAAATGGCTTTGCCTCTATTGCTTTCTGCTACTCTCTAAAAAATGCACAACTATGACTTTACTCCACTCTAAACTAGCCACTAACAAATGCCTACCCATGATTTTTTTTTGTCAGTTTCACCTAGATTGTGATATTCCCTTCATTGCAGTAGAGGGGCAGTGGTAGAGGTGTGCGCCCACACTCTCTGCAGATGCGCAGATGCACATACTACGCACTACCAGCCAATGAGATAACTGTGGTATCCCTTTCATGTACTGTAGTGCAAATGGGTAAATCCTGATGACCCTGGATAGGACCCCTTTAATATCCTAATGCATTTTGCATAATGGCACTAGGTTATTTTAGGTGCAATGGTTGTGGGGGCAAATAAAGTGCTGTCTGCAATGTTCTGGATACTTTTTTCATGATATCATTAACTTGTCATTCAAAAGGCAGATCTATAAACTGTTTCTATTTGAGAGAGAAAGTCCCTGATTCTGAGCTCTGCCCCTCTTCCCCCCTGAGACAGCCATATATCCTGATTTGCAGAATTTTCCTTAGTCCCACCCATAGACAGCATAAACATGTCCATGAACCGGCCAGGCACATCCACTGACCACCAGATGCACCCAATATACTAACTATGACCCTGCCCCTTACCAACATGACCTTGCCCAAGAAACAGTAGCACCTTTCTTAACCTGAGTCACTAATACCTACCTACAAATTTGGGGAAGTATGGAAAGATGCTGGTGACATTCCAGCCTCTACACTCCGAACCTGCTGAAATTATATTTCCATTTTACTGGCACCATTAAATCTGTTAATTACATCATGTATTTTCCAATTGAATTATATTTTTAAGAAAAATTGTCTAGGATTTTGTCTTTTTCTAATAAGCTTGCTAATTGTTTTCCTTAAAGCAACATGAAGCTCTTTTTGTTTGTATATACACATCAAAAATTATCTGCATTCAAACTAAATATTTTAAAATTATTTCAACGATCATTTTGTTTGCATTATATCCTGCAGATAATAAGCAATCACTGTGTTAATTGTAGCAGGGTCAGTGTTCTGAATTCCATGCTATGCACTTATATTAAACACTTTTTTTCTAGATCCTCTTAAAAAAGATTGCTTGTAACGCAAACAAAACGCGTTGAATTTACCTCTGGTCGGATCATTACCTAGCCTGTGCGGGGTCCATAGTGGATTGTGGATTGTGACGTCCTTACATTTACCTTCTGAGAGGAATGGAATACTGCTAGTGAGGATGGTTCCATTAAAGCACAATGAGTTTCTGATCGACTTGAGGAATGTTTATATGTGGCATTGTTTTTACTTAATCTTGTGAGTAAATATATTTGGTGCGCTCAAGTGTACAGTGTCAATAAATTTTAACTTGAGTTGAAGCTGCGCTTCTCCTTCTGTTACTTTTTAAAAAGACACTTTGGCCTACTTTAATGGCATTCGATCTTGCTCATGGTCAGTTTACACGCTAACAAACATGTATATTGTCCTCATCAGAAGAGATTAGATAAGGTAAACCTAGGTTTCAGATTCGGAACTACTATTGGAGCAGCAGTACCAGGGCCCAAGTGCTAAGGTCCATAGCAGCCAGCCTATGCATAGGGATGTGCAGAAAATACACAATCCTAATGCTAAGGGGGAGCCTTTTATTAGTGCAGGTACATATATCTATCAATCCTCAAAATTATTATACAGACTAACATGTATTAGTTTTACTTACTACTAAGTTATCTTTGGGGGGCCAAGAAAAGTAGGTCCCCTACTGCTAGGTTTAACATGGTAGTGCTTATTATCTCACAATTTTTCAAAGTTAAATGACAGGAAAAAGGGATATAAATACATAAATATATATATATATATATATATATATATATATATATATATATATATATATATATATATATATATATATATATATATATATATATGTTTTTTTCAGACATGTATATGTGTGTATCCCTATATTATGTAGGTGCGGACAGACATGATCCACTATAGCGAATAATGTCTGCCGCACATCGATAAATGCTGACAGCATACGCTGTCGGCATTTATCATTGCACCAGCATTTCTGGTGAACTGCTGGTACAACGCTGCCCCCTGCAGATTCGCGGCTATTCAGCCGCTAGCAGGGGGTGTCAATCAACCCGATCGCATTCGATCGGGCTAATTGCTGTCCACCACCTCAGAGTTGGCGGACGAGTTAAGGAGCAGCGGTCTTAGGACCGCTGCTTCTTAAAGGGACATGAAACCCAAAAACTTTCTTTCTTAATTCAGATATAGAATACAATTTTAAACAACTTTCCAATTTACTTCTATTATTTAATTTGCTTCCTTCTCTTGTTATCCATTGCTGAAAGGTTTATCTAGGAAAGCTCAGGAGCAGCAAAGAACCTAGGTTCAATCTTCTGATTGGTGGCTGCATATAAATACTAATTGTCATTGACTCACCCATGTGTTCAGTTAGAAACCAGTAGTCTATTGCTGCTCCTTCAGCAAATGATACCAAGAGAATGAAACAAATTAGATAATAGAAGTAAATTAGAAAGTTGTTTCAAATTTTATTCTCTATCTGAATCATGAAGAAATTTTTGGGGTTTCATGTCCCTTTAACTTCCGCTTCAGTCGGAACTGTAGCGGAGAGGGTCAGAAGCAGCATCCGCTGCTTCATAAATAGACCCCAAAAAGACTTTTCCTAACACCTAAGATCTCATATCTTTGGGCCCTTATAATGTTTGTGTGCAATATGTTTTGTGAATATTTTTTATTAGATGGTGTTATTGTGAGTGTAAATATAATGTATTTTGTTTGTGTTTTGTGACAATTAGCGAAACAGTTAACCACAGCTTTAAGGTAATCATTTTAGAGTAAATTGTGATTGTGCTCAACGGATCGCGTTTACTATCAACATGTAATACGACAGTTTAACATACGTGCAATCGTAAAAACCCGAAAATGATTGCGCCTCACTTGAAATCCGGCCCAATGTACAGTAGTTTATTTTTCTTATAAAAATTATAACATTGAAACATACTTTTTAAGGGATATGAAACAGTCTTTTTCATTATTAATAAAAAAAAGCACTAAGCAGTGGCTTATACTTAAAGGGACAGGCTAGTAAAAAATAAACTTTCGCCATTCAGATAGGGCATGTAATTTTAAACAACTTTCCAATTTACTTTTATCATCAATTTTGCTTTGTTCTCTTGGTATTCTTAGTTGAAAGCTAAACCTAGGCAGGCTCATATGCTAATTTCTTAGCCCTTGAAGGCTGCCCCCTATCTGAATGCATTTTTTTTAAAACATCACCGCTAGAGGGCATTAGTTCATGTATGACATATAGATAACATTGTGCTGGCGCATGTGGAGTTACCTAGGAGCCAGCATTGATTGGCTAAAACGCAAGTCTGTCAAAAGAACTGAAATAAGGGGGCAGTCTGCAGAGGCTTAGATACAAGGTATTCACAGAGGTAAAAATGGTATTAATCTTCAAGTTATGCACTACACTACACTAATTGTTCCCCCTTTTTCCCCCTCATGCCCTCTTCCTCCTTCCCCCTCCTCCTGCAAAACTCTCTTCCCTTCTTATCTCTCATCCTAAAGAATTCCCAACCCATCCCTGGGGCTATACTCCAATTACATACTCTTATATTCTTCTATATTGTGCTTTCTCAACAATAATATCATTTGATTTAGAATGAATGCTTTGATCGCAGCATGTTATGTGTTCTTGAATAAAGTTTTTTGGATAAATAGCGAACATCAAGATACAGCTACAAGAAGACAAAATAAATAAATATTACTAAGTTGTACTGTATGCTTCCTACCACTTCAAATTGATGTCCGACAATAACATAATCAAAGACTAAGCCTATAGGGCAAACATACCTATTGTGATACACGTGCAATTGTCAAAGCTATTGTCAGGAATCTTCCCCTCTACATCCTGTAACCTATTACAGACCTGTCAGCTTAACCCTGCCTACTTCCTCTATTTATCCTGGTCTCTGACGTCACGCAGGTGCTTAGTTATTGTGTTTGTTTCCTGGAGCTGAGCCGTTGTTTCTCTCACACTTGGAGATCCTACACTTTGCTTATCGAAGCATTTGGATTACAAAGCCCTTCTTTCTTTGGGTTAAAGCACTGTACCTCATAACGGATGAACTTTCCTTTGTTCCTGTCTGCTACATGATCAAGTTTTACCATCTGCAGCAAGGTATCCGGAGCTTATGTTTCTCTCCGCTCCTGTTACACTCAACTGTTTTGCCAGGTACGGGACTCTCTTTTCTAGTTGTTTACAAGACTTACCTATTTCCACTGATGGTAATTGTTAACCGGACTAATTGTCTCTCCACTGGCTTGTTTGTTTCCACTCCGTAAAGAGTTTGACACACCCCCTTCTGACGACATTGGCAGCGTATCTGATTATCGGGTCGTTCAGTCTCTTCACAGAAACGAGTAAAGAGTGACCTCTGAATTCCGGAGTTGTTTCCTTCCATCTAACAACTTGCTGTATATTCAGATTACGGAGCCTTGTCTAAGAGTTGTTCTTTTCACCTGATTCATTTTACACTGATTCTATTCTATTGGAACTTTCACTCGCATTAGAACTGGAGTTTGCAACTCTTTCTATATTTGACAAGCTTGAAATACTCATTAAATTTAGCAGCAAGTAGTACTTGTTTATGATTAAGTTGTTACATTGTTCTACTTTTTATTAATTCACTTTAAGAACCTTTGGATTATTTTTATGAATTAATCTAGGGCCAAGTGATACATTTCACACATTATTACAATCTGCAGTTGAGATCCTCATTGAAAATACTCTAGTCTTTACATAATAACTAAGCCAATTAATAGATCCAGCAGATCTCCCTCAAATCCCCCCCCCCCCCCCCACCCGAGACTACTCCTGAACCTCAGATATCATTACCAGATTTATTCTCTGGTGATAGGAGTATATACCGCCAATTCAAAAATGCCTGCCTGTTAACATTTACACTGAAACCCAAAACGTATCCGAATGATAGAACAAAGGTTTTAACCATTATATCATTTTTAAGAGGAGAGCCACGGGTCTGGGCAGACTCTTATTATGAATCCAATAGCCCCATAATATCATCATTGATGGATTTCTTGGCAGCTATGGATGAGTTGTACCTAGATATGAATTTACAACTAACTGCCGAAAGTAAGATGAGAGCTTTGAAGCAAGGGAATAAACCAGTTGAGATGTATATAACGGAGTTTAAGCAATATGCTACTGACTCTCAATGGAATGTAGTAGCATTAAGGAACCAATTTAGACTCGGTCTCTCAGACTCGGTAAAAGATGAGTTAGCAAGAACTGAATTACCCAATAATTTAGAATCCTTAATGAAATTGTCTATGCAGATAGACAGAAGACTCAGGGAAAGAAAAAGTGAACGCCAGCATACCGAACCCACCTACAAGAGATATAATCCATTACAGAATATGAATACCGCAACAAGTATCCAAGAACCAATGGAGATAGGAATGTTATGGGGCCCATTAATGCCAGAAGAAAAGCAGAGAAGGAAGGCAAAGACACTATGCATGTACTGTGCAAACCCAGCACACTCTGTCAAGGACTGCCCAATATTAGAGAAAAATAAGAAGAGTAAGTTCTATTCACTTAATACTTCACTTATTGTACATGATAAGCCTGTTTACTGTACCTTATCTCTGTCTTTACAGTGGGACAGAAATTGCATGACATCATTATTGATACAGGAGCCTATGGGAATTACTTTGATTTATCACTTGTTAAAATCAATAAAATACCACTTGAAAAAAAAAATACCTGTGTCTATTCACGTAGTTGATGGTTCTCATATTTCTAGTGGACCCATAATGCATCACACTGTACCTATTCTGATAACTACTCATGATTTCCATCAAGAGTACATCTGCTTTGATGTAATACCTTCCCCTTTGTTCCCTTTACTTTTAGGTCTCTATTGGTTAAGAATACATGAACCCATTATCAACTGGAAAAGCCTACAGCTTTCACTAATGTCACCTTACTGTCGCCAAACCTGCATTACCCATACTAACCTCTTACATATAGCAGACCAACCAGATTTTATTCCTAACGTCTATTCAGAACTTGCCGAAGTATTCAGTAGATGGGAAGCAGAAAATTTGCCCCCACATCGTACTTATGATTGCCCAATTGATTTGAAACCAGGTACAACGGTCCCTTATGGACATCTTTACCCCCTGAGTCAACCTGAACTGGCTCATCTAAAGACTTATTTAGAAGAGAATTTGAAAAAAAGGGTTTATCAGGTTCTTTGTATCACCTGCTGGAGCAGGTATGTTCTTTGTTAAGAACAAGGATCAAACGTTACGTCCTATCATTGACTACAGGGAGCTCAATAAAATAACAATAAAAAACAGGGACTTCCGGTGGGCGGGTCAGCTGAACAGACGTCTCCAAGCAGAGCTCTGCTGGTCGGATCACACAAACACCAAAATTCATCAATCTGTCCCTGGACCCCGCACGCTAGACTTGCTAGGCTTTTGTACAACACCTAGCGCCGGCTGTCAATACCAGTGCGCGAGAAGAACACCGTCAATCTCGGCAACCGACTGGCATCTCACAGACTGTAAGGCGCAATAATTTCTCCGGCGCCATCTTGGATTCTACCCGACGATAGCTAACTGCAGCGGGAGACTGGGAGTAAGCAAGACGGAACTCCCCCGGATTTCTAAGCCGCAAGCAAAAAAGGCATAACACCGCAGATTACAGTGAGTACTGCCACTAAAGCTGACACAGATCCAGCTACGTTGGAGGGGAGGAAACAGAGATAGGGAGCTGTTGAGCGGGGAAAATACTAAGGTGAAGGGCAGAGCATCACATTAGGCAATGCTGTGTTTAGGCAAAGTGCAAAGTGAACTGTGTAAGCGGGCTATAAAACAAAAAAAAAATCTTCTCTTTCTTTGAAATTATACTGAGCATCAACTTTAAAGGGGAAGGCAGCCAAAGCGTGTATTTGTTTGTATGGTAGAGAGAACAGTGACCATTGATCTGCAGCCAAGGCTCACGGGTTGCAGTGTCCTCATAGCAAGCATATAGAGCTGGTATCCTACCACATACATAACAGTAATGGATTACAGATTCTGCAAGCAGATAAAATAAAAATTAAACAACAATCCTTTCCAGATTCTCTCTCCACGCATTATAACTGTTAAAATCTCAGCATAGCACAATAATCGCGTAGACATCAGATCTTCCTGCTCACATGAAAGTAGATGAATATTTTCACAAACTCTCTTCAAATACCAAGTTTAACATGGCTCACAGAGCAAAGACCACTGAGAGGAAACAACACAAAGCTGCTGCGGATGTACAGGTTGAAAGCCCAACCCGAATAGAGCACTCAAATCATACAGGTTTAGACCATAGCTCTCTCCTTCAAGAACTCAAGTCCTTTTTTCTCCCTAAAATGAACTCCCTCCAAGCAGGAGTAGACAACTTAACGAGTGAGGTGAGACAGTTTTCCTCGAGACTGATTTCAGCTGAATCTCGTATCTCAGAAATAGAGGATAGACAATATGCCTCAGATACAACACTTAAACAAGTAGTTAAAAAGAATCAAATCCTCCAAGAGCGTATTGACGACTTGGAAAATAGAAGCCGCCGTAATAATTTGAGAATAGTGGGAGTTCCAGAGTCAATCAAAGGAAAAGACTTGCTAGACTTTTTGTCCCTCACCTTCCCTAAAATGCTGGGCATACCCGCTGACATTTTGCCAATAGCTGTAGAAATAGCTCACCGTGTGGGGCCAGAGAGAACTTTTGACCACGCCAAAATGAAACCTAGGCAGGTCATATTTAAGTGTCTGAATTTCCAGGAGAAGCTGCGGATCTTGCGAGCATACAGATCACACAAGGAGATTCTATATAATGGATCAAGACTCCTGCTCTTTCAGGACTTCTTCATGGAGGTCACCAAGCAGAGAAAAGAGTTTGCCCCCTATTGCTCCCATCTACATGAGCAAGGCCGTCAAGTGGCCTTATTATATCCAGCTAAACTCCGTCTGCCGACACCATACAGCACCAAGTTCTTCCACATACCACAGGCCTTGCAAAGCTATCTGGCGACTGAGAACCAAAAACCACCTACATGACGGTTGCATTGCAGGATACTCTTGCCTCTAAGGATATGAGAGAGACTGTCTATTTGTCATTTGCGGTTTTGTGCAACGGATGCAGCCAATTGTTTCATTCAGATAGAGTGATCAGTGGTGTTATGTATTGGTCACGTCTCGATGTACACCTGCTCCCTCTCAGTGGTGTCCCCCAATACCCCAAATCCTTACCCTCCCTCTGTCCCCTTTTTTGCTCTTTTTCCCCCCTCCCCTTTTTTTTTTTTTTTCCTCGTGGGTCTCTGATTCAGACATATATCTTCTTACACCTTAGCCTAGCATGTCATTGAAAATAATAACATGGAATGTGGGTGGCATCAACTCACCCATAAAACGAAAGGCAGTGCTCACTCACCTCAGAAGGATAGGATCAGATATAGCTCTACTGCAGGAGACCCATCTGACAGACAGTGAACATCCGAAATTGCAGAGGGATTGGGTAGGACACATGTCGTTCCTGTCACATACAAGTGCCAGTCGCGGATTAGCTATTGTTTTTGGGAAGAGGCTCACGGTCAAGGTTAATCACACTTATATGGATAAAGAAGGGAGGTTCTTGATAGTTAAGGCCAATGTTAACTCAACTGACTACTTGTTTTGTAATATATACGCCCCAAATCATAGATCTATGAAATTTTGGGAAAATCTGACACAACAACTAACCCCACATTTAGGATCTAGACTGATAATTGGAGGCAACTTCAATATAGTGCCCTCACATAAATTGGACAGATTCTGGACAGAAGCGCATTCCATTAAAGACCCCAAAATTAATTATAAGGCCAGATATGAGAGGAGAATCTTTGGAATGTTTGAATCAGACCTGGACACTTGTGACATTTGGAGACTACGACACCCAGAGGGTAAAGACTACACTTGTTTGTCTAAGGCCAAATACACCCTGTCTAGAAAAGACCTTTTCCTAATTTCTAACTCTCTGACTGCGCAGGTTCGTCAGTGCAGAATACATGACATTCTCCTCTCTGACCATGCACCGGTAGAGCTCATCTTAGGATCTCAGGGGTCGCGCTCAAACAGAAATATACTAAGATTCCCGACATATTTGACAACATCAGAGACGTTTATAAAATACCTGACACAATGTTGGACTGATTACTATACTGATAACGCAGCTCACTTGGATAACCCTCAGTTATTTTGGGAGGCGGCAAAAACAGTTTTAACGGGCTCCATCATCTCTTACATATCGAAACTCAAATATAAAACCCAATATCGATACAATACCTTGCAGAGGCGTCTGGGACAAACATATCACACATACATTCAGAGCAACTCTAGCGATACACATGAGATATATTTAGCCACAAAAGCAGAACTAGAGGCTTTTATGAAACATCAATCTGCTGCGGGTTTGTTGAAAACTGCAGGCACATAATATAGGTTTGGCAATAGATCAGGCAAACTGCTAGCGATGTTAACAAGACCACAGATGGCAAGAACCAGGATAGCTGCACTAAGATACCAGGGTAGGACACACACTGAAACATCGGATATTGCACAATGCTTTGCACATTTTTTTACACAACTCTACACTAGGCAAAGGCCCTCAGCTCAGGAGACTCAGATCCAGTTTTGGCAATCACTTAAGCTACCGCAACTGACACAGGACCAAATAAACAAGTTAAATGCACCCATGACTAGTGAGGAGATTCTGTTTACTCTTAACTCTATCCCAGCAGGGAAAACCCCAGGTCCTGATTGACTACCCACAGAATTTTATAGACTTTTGCAATCACAAATTATCAGCACATTGACTAAATTATTTAATACCTTTCTGTTAACTGATGCACTCCCCTCGAGGAGCTTCACTTCTGCACACATCACTCTTATTCCCAAAACAGGCAAAGACCACTCGCTACCAGAATCATATAGACCGATATCGTTGTTAAACACTGATTACAAACTCTTCATGAAAGTCTTGGCAAACAGACTGAGAACCATCTTACCAAACTTGTTGCACCCAGATCAGACGGGGTTTACCTTTAAGTGTATTTCAGTGGTAAATCTATGCAGGGTTCTACAGGTGATTGAACATTATTGGTCACGGGGAGGGAGGGGTCGGACGCCGCATCGGAGGCCTTCCTGCTATCGCTTGATGCAGAGAAGGCCTTCGACCGGGTGGAATGGCCTCACTTGGTACATACCATGCAGAGGTTTAACTTTAAGGGTGCCTTTCTTGATGTTATTTGTAAGGTATATAATTCTCCAGAGGCGCAGGTTCTGATTGATGGCCTTTTTTCCCCTGATTTTCAATTACAAAGAGGCACCAGACAGGGTTGTCCCCTGTCGCCCTTGTTATTCAATCTGGCATTGGAGCCTCTGGCCTTGAAATTGCGACAGATCTTCCTGGGAATTACATTAGGGGATATCCCACAGCATCTAGCGTTATACGCAGATGACATGCTGTTATTTGTAGATAATCCAGCAACTCATATACCCCATATACTACAAACGATTAAGACGTTTGGTGGTTTCTCTGGCTACAGGATAAACACGGACAAATTGGAGGTTCTGTGGTTGCCGGGCCAGATAAATTTAGTTAAAATGGCGATATTACCCAAAATATTGTACCCACTTCTTATGTTGCCTTTTTTGATGACCAAGACAGATTAAACTTTATTGAATAGAGCCACATCATTCTTTATCTGGCGCGGGAAAAAACCTTGCATAGCCGCAGAGAGATTACAACTCCCCTTTCTTGATGGAGGCCTAGGCCTCCCAAACCTAAAATTCTATAATTGGGCTGCTCTGGCAAGATTGGTCATGGATTGGAAGCTTAATACCTGTCACTTTTGTGATGAAAAACTGGAAGAGATGGTGGTAGCTCCGTTGGCATTGGCCTACCTGCCTTATGCAAAAATAAAAGATATATCACCTCTAGTTACAAATAGTGTCCTATACAGAGATCCCTTGCAGGCATGGTCTAAGATCAACAAATACATGAATATCACTCTGCCCACCCCTAGATTTATACCTATAATGGGAAACCCAGCGTTTCCCGCAGGAAATGACTATGAACCATTTCGTGTCTGGATAGAGTGCGGAATTAGAACAGTAGGAGATGTATTGGACACATTACAACACACAACCAGCACTTTTACGCTTACCTGCAGCTACGACACTATGTATCGACCTTACAAACGTCTTTCCCAGACTTCTGGAACAAATCACCATTTGCTATATCACAAACTCAGTTTCAGCTGGGGGGTTTCTCCTTGTCAAACCTGTACACCCAATTATTAAAACAGAGGGAAAACATGATACACACCAAAATGCTAATAAACCTACAAACAGATATATCTGCAGACATAGGCATCCAGGATATAAAGGATAGTTTAGAAAGCACTAAAAAAGCGACTTTGTTGGTTTCCCTCAGGGAGGCACAGGTCAGAATGCTTCACAAAGATTATATTACGCCACACAGACTCTCAAAATGGAACTCACAAATTCCTAACCTTTGTGTTAAGTGCAGTGCCGAATCCCCTTCATTCCTACATTACTTTTACACATGTCCAGTCATTAAATGCTTTTGGGGACACTACCAGTACTGGATAAAATCCACTCTCACCATAGATGTGATACTAGACACGAACAAAATATATTTATTCCAATGGGAGGACGCACATAAAAACTACTACAGAATTCTCACAATATGCACATTAATAGCGAGACACTGTATCCTTTCTAGATAGATATCTAGGCGACCACCAACCATAGCACAATTTAAACACCTACTAATGAGACAACTATTTGTGGAACAGCTTGACGTTAAACTGAACACAGGTCAGAGGCTTCAGCCTTTTTTTAAAAAGTGGCAGCCCCTAATGACTACATTCAGCCCTGACTTGCAAAGACAAATCCTTAAACCTTTCACCCATCTTGAAATGATGATCCTGGCAACTCTTAGAGGGGAATGGCAGGTATTGAGGGAGCCTGTGGAGAATCAGCAGCATACGGCGCACATCTCTGAAGAGATGCTATTTTAAAAATACCATATTTGGTAAGGCCCAAGTCACTCTGGACCAGGAGACCTGTGGGATGTTCTTTTTCCTTTTTTTTTTTTTCTCCTTTTACTCTCCCCCTAGCCCCCCTGCCCTACCTCTATGTGTTTTTAGGATATGTATTCTTAAGATTAAGTTAAGTTACGTTGTTACTGTTGTTTTATGAAAAAAATTAAAATGCTTTGGAGATGGGCTAATCGCATAGGTTACCTCCATGGACAATAATGGCTCATACACCAACTGGATGAAGGAAAAAGCACCAGGACTATTTATTTATTTAATCTCTTTAAACAGTATCAACAGTTATCCAGCGGAACATTGTAAATGCATGATGGATGTTGTTTTCATTTTCTTTTTGTGCTCGATATCTTATTGTCTGTAGCATGCTTGTCATCTATGTAACTGGAGGCTTTGCGTGATGGCCATGTCTCCAACAATAAAAAAGTATTTAAAAACAAACAAAAAAAACAATAAAAAACAGATATCGTTTGCCGTTCATCCCTGAGTTAATTGAACGATTACACGAAGCAAAAATTTTCACTAAATTAGAACTGAGGGGGGCGTATAAATTAATCCGTATAAGGGAAGGCGACGAGTGGTTGACTGCTTTTAGAACCAGATATGGGGGTCTAGTTATCAAGCCGTCAACCTCAAATACGCTGGAATTCCCTTTTTTGACCACGCCAAAATTAAACCTAGGCAGGTCATATTTAAGTGTCTGAATTTCCAGGAGAAGCTGCGGATCTTGCGAGCATACAGATCACACAAGGAGATTCTATATAATGGATCAAGACTCCTGCTTTTTCAGGACTTCTTCATGGAGGTCACCAAGCAGAGAAAAGAGTTTGCCCCGTATTGCTCCCAACTACATGAGCAAGGCCGGCAAGTGGCCTTATTATATCCAGCTAAACTCCGTCTGCCGACACCATACGGCACCAAGTTCTTCCACATACCACAGGCCTTGCAAAGCTATCTGGCGACTGAGAACCAAAAACCACCTACATGAAGAGACTCTAACAATTATGACTCTTCCTTGTGTTCACTGTCAAAGTTCTTTCTTTCTTAAAAAAAATGGAGGGACTTTGTTCTGATTTGGTTGCCTTTCGGAGCAACCATAATCCTTGTTCACTGATGAAGGAGAGATCCAGATGGGACATTGCCCCTTTATTGGGGTCAGGGACTGAAACCCTCAGGACCCTGGTTTGGTATTGTTTTTCTCTAATGTTTGCTATTTTAAGTATTATAGGAAAAGTTAATGTTAATGTTCTTTTTAAAAATGTTTATGTTTACATGCTTCGACATAGGTTCATAACACTGATATACATAAGGGGAGGTGTGTACTATGGTCAGAGACTGAGGGGGACTGCTCAAATATACTCTCTTGAATGTGTTAATAAGCGTTATATCAAGCTGTCATCTAGATGTGAGGTCTCAGGGCCTTTGTTACCTCTATATTTTAAGATGATGGGGATTTCCCGGACAGCATTTACTCGACGGGCCCTCTGGTTAAAGATCCACGCACTTAACAATATAGTAGTCATTATGCTAACACATCTGACTTGTCTGTGTTTTGTTGTTTTAGCAATTAAGACGACCAACACACCTGTAGTGGGAAGCTATTATTTGTTGACACAATCTAGTATAAAGCGGGGGACACTGCAAATTGACCTATTGACATCAACTCCACGACTTAATCATTCAAATATAAAGCATCTCAGCACATATGCTTATACATGTGAGAAAACATATGACACTGGTGTGACAGGGGACAAGCAGACGGTTGCATTGCAGGATACTCTTGCCTCTAAGGATATGAGAGAGACTGTCTATTTGTCATTTGCGGTTTTGTGCAACGGATGCAGCCAATTGTTTCATTCAGATAGAGTGATCAGTGGTGTTATGTATTGGTCACGTCTCGATGTACACCTGCTCCCTCTCAGTGGTGTCCCCAATACCCGGAATCCTTACCCTCCCTCTGTCCCCTTTTTTGCTCTTTTTCCCCCTCCCCTTTTTTTTTTTTCTCGTGGGTCTCTGATTCAGACATATATCTTCTTACACCTTAGCCTAGCATGTCATTGAAAATAATAACATGGAATGTTGGTGGCATCAACTCACCCATAAAACGAAAGGCAGTGCTCACTCACCTCAGAAGGATAGGATCAGATATAGCTCTACTGCAGGAGACCCATCTGAAAGACAGTGAACATCCGAAATTGCAGAGGGATTGGGTAGGACACATGTCGTTCCTGTCACATACAAGTGCCAGTCGAGGATTAGCTATTGTTTTTGGGAAGAGGCTCACGGTCAAGGTTAATCACACTTATATGGATAAAGAAGGGAGGTTCTTGATAGTTAAGGCCAATGTTAACTCAACTGACTACTTGTTTTGTAATATATACGCCCCAAATCATAGATCTATGAAATTTTGGGAAAATCTGACACAACAATTAACCCCACATTTAGGATCTAGACTGATAATTGGAGGCAACTTCAATATAGTGCCCTCACATAAATTGGACAGATTCTGGACAGAAGCGCATTCCATTAAAGACCCCAAAATTAATTATAAGGCCAGATATGAGAGGAGAATCTTTGGAATGTTTGAATCAGACCTGGACACTTGTGACATTTGGAGACTACGACACCCAGAGGGTAAAGATTACACTTGTTTGTCTAAGGCCAAACACACCCTGTCTAGAATAGACCTTTTCCTAATTTCTAACTCTCTGACTGCGCAGGTTCGTCAGTGCAGAATACATGACATTCTCCTCTCTGACCATGCACCGGTAGAGCTCATCTTAGGAGTCGCGCTCAAACAGAAATATACTAAGATTCCCGACATATTTGACAACATCAGAGACGTTTATAAAATACCTGACACAATGTTGGACAGATTACTATACTGATAACGCAGCTCACTTGGATAACTCGCAGTTGTTTTGGGAGGCGGCATAAACAGTTTTAACGGGCTCCATCATCTCTTACAGAGGCGTCTGGGACAAACATATCACACATACATTCAGAGCAACTCTAGCGATACACATGAGATATATTTAGTCACAAAAGCAGAACTAGAGGCTTTTATGAAACATCAATCTGCTGCGGGTTTGTTGAAAACTGCAGGCACATAATATAGGTTTGGCAATAGATCAGGCAAACTGCTAGCGATGTTAACAAGACCACAGACGGCAAGAACCAGGATAGCTGCACTAAGATACCAGGGTAGGACACACACTGAAACATCGGATATTGCACAATGCTTTGCACATTTTTTTACACAACTCTACACTAGGCAAAGGCCCTCAGCTCAGGAGACTCAGATCCAGTTTTGGCAATCACTTAAGCTACCGCAACTGACACAGGACCAAATAAACAAGTTAAATGCACCCATGACTAGTGAGGAGATTCTGTTTACTCTTAACTCTATCCCAGCAGGGAAAACCCCAGGTCCTGATTGACTACCCACAGAATTTTATAGACTTTTGCAATCACAAATTATCAGCACATTGACTAAATTATTTAATACCTTTCTGTTAACTGATGCACTCCCCTCGAGGAGCTTCACTTCTGCACACATCACTCTTATTCCCAAACCGGGCAAAGACCACTCGCTACCAGAATCATATAGACCGATATCGTTGCTAAACACCGATTACAAACTCTTCATGAAAGTCTTGGCAAACAGACTGAGAACCATCTTACCAAACTTGTTGCACCCAGATCAGATGGGGTTTACCTTTAAGCGTACTTCAGTGGTAAATCTACGCAGGGTTCTACAGGTGATTGAACATTATTGGCCACGGGGAGGGAGGGGTCGGACGCCGCATCGGAGGCCTTCCTGCTTGATGCAGAGAAGGCCTTCGGCCAGGTGGAATGGCCTCACTTGGTACATACCATGCAGAGATTTAACTTTAAGGGCGCCTTTCTTGATGTTATTTGTAAGGTATATAATTCTCCAGAGGCGCGGGTTCTGATTGACGGCCTTTTTCCCCCTGATTTTCAATTACAAAGAGGCACCAGACAGGGTTGTCCCCTGTCGCCCTTGTTATTCAATCTGGCATTGGAGCCTCTGGCCTTGAAATTGCAACAGATCTTCCTGGGAATTACATTAGGGGATATCCCACTGCATCTAGCGTTATACGCAGATGACTTGCTGTTATTTGTAGATAATCCAGCAACTCATATACCCCATATACTACAAACGATTAAGACGTTTGGTGGTTTCTCTGGCTACAGGATAAACACGGCCAAATCGGAGGTTCTGTAGTTGAGGAGATGCCCTGGTACTAGTTATAATTGTCCTTTTGTGGAGGTATCAGGCTCACTTACGTATCTGGGCATAAAATAACATAGGGACCCACATCAAATATATAATATAAATATCTCTGAGAAGTGCAAGAGTTTGTCCTCACAATTGAACAATTGGCTTAATCTTCCATTAGGCCTATCGGGACGGATAAATTTAGTTAAAATGGCGATATTACCCAAAATATTGTACCCACTTCTTATGTTGCCTTTTTTGATGACCAAGACAGATTAAACTTTATTGAATAGAGCCACATCATTCTTTATCTGGCGCGGGAAAAAACCTTGCATAGCCGCAGAGAGATTACAACTCCCCTTTCTTGATGGAGGCCTAGGCCTCCCAAACCTAAAATTCTATAATTGGGCTGCTCTGGCAAGATTGGTCATGGATTGGAAGCTTAATACCTGTCACTTTTGTGATGAAAAACTGGAAGAGATGGTGGTAGCTCCGTTGGCATTGGCCTACCTGCCTTATGCAAAAATAAAAGATATATCACCTCTAGTTACAAATAGTGTCCTATACAGAGATCCCTTGCAGGCATGGTCTAAGATCAACAAATACATGAATATCACTCTGCCCACCCCTAGATTTATACCTATAATGGGAAACTCAGTGTTTCCCGCAGGAAATGACTATGAACCATTTCGTGTCTGGATAGAGTGCGGAATTAGAACAGTAGGAGATGTATTGGACACATTACAACACACAACCAGCACTTTTACGCTTACCTGCAGCTACGACACTATGTATCGACTTTACAAACGTCTTTCCCAGACTTCTGGAACAAATCACCATTTGCTATATCACAAACTCAGTTTCAGCTGGGGGGTTTCTCCTTGTCAAACCTGTACACCCAATTATTAAAACAGAGGGAAAACATGATACACACCAAAATGCTAATAAACCTACAAACAGATATATCTGCAGACATAGGCACCCAGGATATAAATGATAGTTTAGAAAGCACTAAAAAAGCGACTTTGTTGGTTTCCCTCAGGGAGGCACAGGTCAGAATGCTTCACAAAGATTATATTATGCCAAACAGACTCTCAAAATGGAACTCACAAATTCCTATCCTTTGTGTTAAGTGCAGTGCCGAATCCCCTTTATTCCTACATTACTTTTACGCATGACCAGTCATTAAATGCTTTTGGGGACACTACCAGTACTGGATAAAATCCATTCTCACCATAGATGTGATACTAGACACAAACAAAATATATTTATTCCAATGGAAGGACGCACATAAAAACTACCACAGAATTCTCACAATATGCACATTAATAGCGAGACACTGTATCCTTTCTAGATAGATATCTAGGCGACCACCAACCATAGCACAATTTAAACACCTACTAATGAGTCATCTATTTGCGGAACAGCATAACGTTAAACTGAACACAGGTCAGAGGCTTCAGCCTTTTTTAAAAAAGTGGCAGCCCCTAATGACTACATTCAGCCCTGACTTGCAAAGACAAATCCTTAAACCTTTCACCCATCTTGAAATGATGATCCTGGCAACTCTTAGTGGGGAATGGCAGGTATTGAGGGAGCCTGTGGAGAATCAGCAGCATACGGCGCACATCTCTGAAGAGATGCTATTTTAAAAATACCATATTTGGTAAGGCCCAAGTCACTCTGGACCAGGAGACCTGTGGGACGTTCTTTTTCCTTTTCTTTTTTTTTCTTTTCTCCTTTTACTCTCCCCCTAGCCCCCCTGCCCTACCTCTATGTGTTTTTAGGATATGTATTCTTAAGATTAAGTTAAGTTACGTTGTTACTGTTGTTTTATGAAAAAAATTAAAATGCTTTGGAGATGGGCTTATCGCATAGGTTACCTCCATGGACAATAATGGCTCATACACCAACTGGATGAAGGAAAAAGCACCAGGACTATTTATTTATTTAATCTCTTTAAACAGTATCAACAGTTATCCAGCGGAACATTGTAAATGCATGATGGATGTTGTTTTCATTTTCTTTTTGTGCTCGATATCTTATTGTCTGTAGCATGCTTGTCATCTATGTAACTGGAGGCTTTATGTGATGGCCATGTCTCCAACAATAAAAAAGTATTTAAAAAAAACAACAAAAAAAAACAATAAAAAACAGGTATCGTTTGCCGTTGATCCCTGAGTTAATTGAACGATTACACGAAGCAAAAATTTTCACTAAATTAGAACTGAGGGGGGCGTATAAATTAATCCGTATAAGGGAAGGCGACGAGTGGTTGACTGCTTTTAGAACCAGATATGGGGGTCTAGTTATCAAGCCGTCAACCTCAAATACGCTGGAATTCCGCAGCGTATTTGTGGCGAGGCTGATTCGCCTAAGTTATCAAGCCCTACACACCGGCAAAAGTAGAATTTAGTGACGTAAGCTTCGATCCGCCGGACTCAGTCCGACACAGATCTATTCTTACGTCACTACAGATGTTCTGCACACAAGTTCGGCACAATCTGACTACTTTTGCTAGTTATAAAAAAACTAGCAGGTACACTCGGCACTTTTCCGGCCCAGCGTACCTGGTTTACAATCCGACTCCCTGGAGGCGGCGGATCCCATAGGAATCAATGGGAGTCTGACCATAGCGAAAGTTCATGTTCGCTGCTGCCAGATATCCCATTGATTCCTATGGGAGATGTCTACACCTAACACCCTAACATGTACCCCGAGTCTAAACACCCCTAATCTGTCCCCCCCTACACCGCAGCAACTAAATAAATGTATTACCCCCTAAACTGCCACTCCCGGAGCCCACTGCCACTCTAATAAACTTATTAACGCCTAAACCGCCGCTCCCGGACCCCGCCGCCACTATAATAAATATGTTAACCCCTAAACCGCTGCTCCCGGAGCCCACCGCCACTCTAATAAACTGATTAACCCCTAAACCGCCGCTCCCAGATCCCTCCGCCACCTATATTAAACGTATTAACCCCTAATCTGCCCCCCTACACCGTCGCCACCTATAATAAATTTATTAACCCCTATCCTGCCCCCCCCTACACTGCCGCAACTATAATAAAATTATTAACCCCTAAACCTGTCTAACCCTAACCCTAACACCCCCCTAACTTAAATATTAATTAAATACATTTAAATATTATAACTCTTATTAACTAACGGCTAGATTTAGAGTTCTGCGGCCAAAGGGGTGCGTTAGCTACGCTGGCTTTTCCCCCCCGCACCTTTTAAATACCGCTGGTATTTAGAGTTCATAGAAGGGCTGCGTTAGGCTCCAAAAAGGGAGCGTAGAGCATATTTACAGCCACTGCAACTCTAAATACTAGCGTTGCTTACGGACGCGGCCAGCTTAAAAAACGTGCTTGTGCACGATTCCCCAATAGGAAACAATGGAGCTATTTGAGCTGGAAAAAAAAAGCAGCGTTCAGCTCCTAATGCAGCTATATTGTTTCCTATGGGGAAACACTTCCTAAGTCTGCACCTAACACTCTAACATGTACCCCGAGTCTAAACACCCCTAACCTTACACTTATTAACCCCTAATCTGCCGCCCCCGCTATCGCTGACCCCTGCATATTATTATTAACCCCTAATCTGCCGCTCCGTACACCGCCGCAACCTAAATTATACCTATGTACCCCTAATCTGCTGCCCCTAACATCGCCAACTACTATGTTATATTTATTAACCCCTAATCTGCCGTCCCCACTATCGCTGACACCTGCATATTATTATTAACCCCTAATCTGCCGCTCCGTACACCGCCACAACCTAAATTATACCTATGTACCCCTAATCTGCTGCCCCTAACACCGCCGACCCCTATATTATATTTATTAACCCCTAATCTGCCGCCCCCAACGTCGCCTCCACCTACCTACAATTATTAACCCCTAATCTTCCGACTGGATATCACCGCTACTATAATAAATGTATTAACCCCTAAAGCTAAGTCTAACTCTAACCCTAACACCCCCCTAACTTAAATATAATTTAAATCTAACTAAATAAATTAACTCTTATTAAATAACTTATTCCTATTTAAAGCTAAATACTTACCTGTAAAATAAATCCTAATATAGCTACAATATATATTATAATTATATTGTAACTATTTTAGGATTAATATTTATTTTACAGGCAACTTTGTAATTATATTAACCAGGTACAATAGCTATTAAATAGTTAATAACTATTTAATAGTTACCTAGTTAAAATAATTACACAATTACCTGTAAAATAAATCCTAACCTAAGTTACAATTAAACCTAACTCTACACTATCAATAAATTAATTAAATACAATACCTACAATTATCTACAATTAAACCTAACACTACACTATCAATAAATTAATTAAATACAATATGTACAAATAAATACAATGAAATAAACTAACTAAAGTACAAAAAATAAAAAAGAACTAAGTTACAAAAAATAAAAAAATATTTACAAACATTAGAAAAATATTACAACAATTTTAAACTAATTACACCTACTCTAAGCCCCCTAATAAAATAAAGACCCCCAAAATAAAAAAATGCCCTGCTCTTTTGCCTGTAAAAAAACACATACAATACCCCCCCAACATTACAACCCACCACCCACATACCCCTAATCTAACCCAAACCCCCCTTAAATAAACCTAACACTAAGCCCCTGAAGATCTTCCTACCTTATCTTCACCTCGCCGGGTATCACACCGATCCGTCCTGGCTCCGATGTCTTGATCCAAGCCCAAGCGGGGGGCTGAAGATGTCCATGATCCGACTGAAGTCTTCTATCAAGCGGCATCTTCAATCTTCTTTCTTCCGGATCCATGTTCATCCCGCCGACGCGGAACATCCATCTTCACCGACGACTTCCCGACGAATGACGGTTCCTTTAAGGGACGTCACCCAAGATGGCGTCCCTCGAATTCTGATTGGCTGATAGGATTCTATCAGCCAATCAGAATTAAGGTAGAATCCTATCAGCCAATCGGAATTCGAGGGACGCCATCTTGGATGACGTCCCTTAAAGGAACCGTCATTCATCAGGGAAGTCGTCGGTGAAGATGGATGTTCCGCGTCGGCGGGATGAACATGGATCCGGAAGAAAGAAGATTGAAGATGCCGTTGATAGAAGACTTCAGTCGGATCATGGACCTCTTCAGCTCCCGCTTGGATGAAGACTTCAGCTGGATCATGGACATCTTCAGCCCCCCGCTTGGGCTTGGATCAAGACATTGGAGCCAGGACGGATCGGTGTGATACCCGGCGAGGTGAAGATAAGGTAGGAAGATCTTCAGGGGCTTAGTGTTAGTTTTATTTAAGGGGGGTTTGGGTTAGATTAGGGGTATATGGGTGGTGGGTTGTAATGCTGGGGGGGGGTATTGTATGTGTTTTTTTTACAGGTAAAAGAGCTGAATTCTTTGGGGCATGCCCCGCAAAGGGCCCTTATCAGGGCTGGTAAGGTAAAAGAGCGTTGAACTTTTTTAATTTAGAATAGGGTAGGGCATTTTTTTATTTTGGGGGGCTTTGTTATTTTATTAGGGGGCTTAGAGTAGGTGTAATTAGTTTAAAATTGTTGTAATATTTTTCTAATGTTTGTAAATATTTTTTTATTTTTTGTAACTTAGTTCTTTTTTATTTTTTGTACTTTAGTTAGTTTATTTCATTGTATTTATTTGTACATATTGTATTTAATTAATTTATTGATAGTGTAGTGTTAGGTTTAATTGTAGATAATTGTAGGTATTGTATTTAATTAATTTATTGATAGTGTAGTGTTAGGTTTAATTGTCACTTAGGTTAGGATTTATTTTACAGGTAATTTTTAATTATTTTAACTAGGTAACTATTAAATAGTTATTAACTATTTAATAGCTATTGTACCTGGTTAATATAATTACAAAGTTGCCTGTAAAATAAATATTAATCCTAAAATAGCTACAATATAATTATAATTTATATTGTAGCTATATTAGGGTTTATTTTACAGGTAAGTATTTAGCTTTAAATAGGAATAATTTATTTAATAATAGTTAATTTATTTAGTTAGATTTAAATTATATTTAACTTAGGGGGGTGTTAGGGTTAGGGTTAGACTTAGCTTTAGGGGTTAATACATTTATTATAGGAGCGGTGAGATCCGGTCGGCAGATTAGGGGTTAATAATTGTAGGTAGGTGGAGGCGACGTTGGGGGCGGCAGATTAGGGGTTAATAAATATAATATAGGGGTCGGGGGTGTTAGGGGCAGCAGATTAGGGGTACATAGGGATAACGTAGCTGGCGGCGGTGTACGGAGCGGCAGATTAGGGGTTAATAATAATATGCAGGTGTCAGCGATAGTGGGGGCGGCAGATTAGCGGTTAATAAATATAATATAGGGGTCGGTGATGTTAGGGGCAGCAGATTAGGGGTACATAGGGATAACGTAGCTGGCGGCAGTGTACGGAGTGGCAGATTAGGGGTTAAACATTTTTAATAGAGTGGCGGCGATGTGGGGGAACCTCGGTTTAGGGGTGTATAGGTAGTTTATAGGTGTTAGTGTACTTCAGAGCACAGTAGTTAAGAGCTTTATAAACCGGCGTTAGCCCAGAAAGCTCTTAACTACTGACTTTTTTCTGCGGCTGGAGTATTGTCGTTAGATTTCTAACGCTCACTTCAGCCACGACTCTAAATACCGGCGTTAGAAAGATCCCATTGAAAAGATAGGATACGCAAATGGCGTAGGGGGATCTGTGGTATTGAAAAGTCGCGGCTGCAAAGTGAGCGTTAGACCCTTTCCTGACTGACTCCAAATACCAGCGGGCGGTAAAAACCAGCGTTAGGAGCCTCTAACGCTGGTTTTGACGGCTACCGCCCAACTCTAAATCTAGGCCTAAATTAATCCTATTTAAAACTAAATACTTACCTTTAATAAAAACCCTAATATAGCTACAATATAAATAATAATTATATTGTAGCTATTTTAGGATTTATTTTTATTTTACAGTCAAATTTCAATTTATTTTAAATAGATACAATAGCTATTAAATAGTTATTAACTATTTAATAGCAACCTAGTTAAAATAAAGAGAAATGTACCTGTAAAATAAAAACTAACCTAAGTTACAATTACACCTAACACTACACTATCATTAAATAAATATTCCTATTTAAAACTAAATACTTACCTGTAAAATAAACCCTATGATAGCTACAATGTAATTAATAATTACATTGTAGCTATTTTAGGATTTATATTTATTTTACAGGTAACTTTGTATTTATTTTAGCTAGTTAGAATAGTTATTAAATAGTTATTAACTATTTAATAACTACCTAGCTAAAAGAAATACAAATTTACCTGTAAAATAAATCCTAAGCTAAGTTACAATTAAACCTAACACTACACTATCATTAAATAAATTAAATAAATTACCTACAAATAAATACAATTAAAATACAATTAAATAAACTAACTAAAGTACAAAAAATAAAAAAAATAGGTTACAAAAAATAAAAAAAAGTTACAAACATTTAAAAAATATTACAACAATTTTAAGCTACTTACACCTAATCTAAGCCCCCTAATAAAATAACAAATCCCCCCAACATAAAAAAATGCCCTACCCTATTCTACATTAAAAAGTTAACAGCTCTATTACCTTACCAGCCCTTAAAAGGGCCTTTTGCGGGCATGCCCCAAATAATTCAGCTCTTTTGCCTGTAAAAAAAAAATACAACCCCCCCAACATTAAAACCCACCACCCACATACCCCTAATCTAACCCAAACCCTCCTTAAATAAACCTAACACTACCCCCCTGAAGATCATCCTACCTTTAGCCATCTTCAGCCAGCCGACCAGAGCGGCAGAAGTCATCATCCAAGGGGCGCTGAAGAAGTCTTCCATCCGACTGAAGTCATCATCCAAGGGGCGCTGAAGAAGTCTTCCATCCGATTGAAGTCTTCATCCATGCGGCGTCTTCAATCTTCATCCATCCAGAGCGGAGCCATCTTCAGACGAGCCTACACGGAGCCATCTTCCTTCACCGACGACTGAATGACGAATTACGGTTCCTTTAAGTGACGTCATCCAAGATGACGTCCCTCAAATTCCGATTGGCTGATAGGATTTTATCAGCCCATAGGAATTAAGGTAGGAAAAATCTGATTGGCTGATCCAATCAGCCAATCAGATTGAGCTCTCATTCTATTGGCTGATCGGGACAGCCAATAGAATGCGAGCTCAATCTGATTGGCTGATTGGATCAGCCAATCGGATTGAACTTCAATCTGATTGGCTGATTGGATCAGCCAATCAGATTTTTCCTACCTTAATTCCGATTGGCTGATAGAATCCTATCAGCCAATCGGAATTCGAAGGACGCCATCTTGGATGACGTCACTTAAAGGAACCGTCATTCATCGTTCAGTCATCGGTGGAAGAAGATGGCTCCGCGTAGGCTCATCTGAAGATGGCTCCTCTCCTCTCCGGATGGATGAAGATTGAAGATGCCGCCTGGATGATGACTTCAATCGGATGGAAGACTTCTTCAGCGCCCCTTGGATGATGACTTCAGTCGGATGGAAGACTTCTTCAACGCCCCTTGGATGATAACTTCTGCTGCTCCGGATCTCCTCTTTGGTTCCATCGGTGGTCGGCTGGCTGAAGACGGCTAAAGGTAGGATGATCTTCAGGGGGGTAGTGTTAGGATTATTTAAGGGGGGCTTGGGTTAGAGTAGGGGTATGTGGGTGGTGGGTTTTAATGTTGGGGGGGTTGTATTTTTATTTTACAGGCAAAAGAGCTGTTTTTTTTGGGGCATGCCCCGCAAAAGGCCCTTTTAAGGGCTGGTAAGGTAATTGAGCTGTTAACTTTTTAATGTAGAATAGGGTAGGGCATTTTTTTATTTTGGGGGATTTGTTATTTTATTAGGGGGCTTAGATTAGGTGTAAGTAGCTTAAAATTGTTGTAATATTTTTGAAATGTTTGTAACTTATTTTTTTTATTTTTTGTAACTTCGCTTTTTTTATTTTTTGTACTTTAGTTAGTTTATTTAATTGTATTTAATTGTATTTATTTGTAGTTAATTTATTTAATTAATTTAATGATAGTGTAGTGTTAGGTTTAATTGTAACTTAGGTTAGGATTTATTTTACAGGTAATTTTGTATTTCTTTTAGCTAGGTAGTTATTAAATAGTTAATAACTATATAATAACTATTCTAACTAGCTAAAATAAATACAAAGTTATCTGTAAAATAAATATAAATCCTAAAATAGCTACAATGTAATTATTAATTACATTGTAGCTATCTTAGGGTTTATTTTACAGGTAAGTATTTAGTTTTAAATAGGAATAATTTAGTTAATGATAGTGTAGTGTTAGGTGTAATTGTAACTTAGGTTAGGATTTATTTTACAGGTAAATTTCTCTTTATTTTAACTAGGTAGCTATTAAATAGTTAATAACTATTTAATAACTATTGTACCTATTTAAAATAAATTGAAATTTGCCTGTAAAATAAAAATAAATCCTAAAATATCTGCAATATAATTATTATTTATATTGTAGCTATATTAGGGTTTATTTTAAAGGTAAGTATTTAGTTTTAAATAGGATTAATTTAGTTAATAAGATTTATAATATTTAGATGTATTTAATTAATATTTAAGTTATGGGGGTTTTAGGGTTAGGGTTAGACTTAGGTTTAGGGGTTAATAATTTTATTATAGTTGCGGCGGTGTAAGGGGGGGCAGGATAGGGCTTAATAAATGTATTATAGGTTGCGACGGTGTAGGGGGGCAGATTAGGGGTCAATACATTTAATATAGGTGGCGGTGGGGTCCAGGAGCAGCGGTTTAGGGGTTAATACATTTATAAGATTTGCAACGGGGTCTAGGAGCGGTGGTTTAGGGGTTAATAACTTTATTTAGTTGCGGGGGGCTCCGGGGGCGCCGGTATAGGGGGTAGAACAGTATAGTTAGTGTGGGTGCTTAGTGACAGCTTTTCAATAAAGCTGTAAAAAAGCTGAAGATCAGCAAGATCGGATGAGTGATAACTATTACAGTTCGCTGCTCATCATCCCGTACTTGGTGCGCGGCTTTTTGACAGCTTTATTGATAACTTTGGCGAGATTTTTCAGGTCTGCGGCGGCGATGGTAGGCGAGCTTAGGCGGGCGTATTGAGCCAATGGTATCCAGATGCAGGAAAATAAGGTGGAAGTTGTTAAAAATTGGCCTACACTTACCAACCAAAAGGAAATACAATGCTTCCTTTGTTTCAGCAATTATTACAGGAAGTTCATTAAAGGATTCTCCAGAATTGCTAAACCTCTTACCACTTTGACTAGTTCTACAACACTATTTTATTGCAATTCTAAGACCTCTCAGGCATTTGAATTCTTGAAACATTCTTTTTCTACAGCATCCATACTTCGTTTCCCGGATCCTACATTACAATATTTCTTAGAAGTGGACTCTTCAGACTATGCTTTAGGTGTTGTACTCTCTCAGAGAAAAAGTCTCAATAATCCATTAGATCAAGTAGCTTATTTTTCCAAGGTAATGTCTCCACCCAAGATGAATTACCCCATCGGAGAAAAAGAGCTACTTGTCATCAAAAGGTCTTTCGAACATTGGAGACATCTACTGGAAGGAACACTGCTACCCATCATAATCTACACGGATCATAAAAACCTTGCATTCCTTCAAAGGAATAAAACGCTCTCTTCAAGGCAAGTACGCTGGAGCTTGTATTTCAGTAGCTTCAATTATCAAATAATCTACAGACCGGCCTCCAAAAATGGCAAGGCTGATGCACTATCTTGAAGAGACCATTGACCTGAAATATGTCAATCTTCAAGTTCTATTATTCCACATGAGAATTTCCAGGGCTTAATGCCAGAATTCACCTCTCAACTTCAAACAGCTCTGCAAACCAACAAACATCTACCAATTAATACTTTAAAGAAAGCCAATGGACTCTACTATTTACGAAATAAACTCTATATACCTGAAGAACTCAGATTTGAATTAATCAAACAACATCATGACTCTCCCTTGTCAGAACATCCTGGTTACAAAAGGACAAAAGAATTACTAGGAAGGGATTATTGGTGGCCCAAAATGGTTAATGACATCCGAAAATATATACAAGGTTGATTCATTTGTACCACTTCAAAATCTGAAAATAAACCTCCATATGATTTACTGATGCCCATTCAAGTTCCAGAAAAACTTGGAGTCACTTAGGCATGGATTTCATTGTTGAACTCCCAATATCATCAGGAAAAAATACTATTTTAGTTGTCATCGACTTACTGACGAAGATGGCACATTTTATACCATACCACAAACTCCCATCTTCTGCCGAGACGGCTCAACTTTTCCTTGACCATGTAGTAAAATACCATGATATCCCATCAATACTCATCACTGACAGGGGGAGCCAATTTACCTCTCGATTCTGGAATAATCTCTGTGTAAAGATGCAAGTCGATCACCGCTTCAGTACTGCTTATCACCCCCAAACTAATGGACAATCAGAAGGTATAAACCAATGGTTAGGACAGTACTTGAGGTGTTACTGCGCTTATCAACAAAACGATTGGATGAATTACCTATCTACAGCAGAATTTGCTTATAATAACACACTCAACTCCTCATCTAACATGAATCCGTTCTTCGCCAATTTTGCTTACCACCCTAAGATGTCTCTATTGACTGCAGAAACATTTCCATGCCCAAGTGTTGATAATTTAGCAGATAAATTAACAGAACATTTTCAGGTACTCCATAAGAATATCCAACTTGCCCAAAATAACCAAAAGAAATACTACGACCTTCGAAGGAGGTCACCCCCTCAGTATGCAGTTGGTGACAAGGTATGGCTATCAACTAAGAAGCTCAAATTGCAAATACAAGTAAAAAATTGGCTAGCTTATTTATTGGTTCATTTCCAATTACCCTTATCATTAATCCTAATGTGGTTTCCCTTCAATTACCTCCATCACTCAAAATCTATTCCACGTTTCACGTGTCTCTACTCAAACCAGCTACCACTTCAAGATCCAACAAGACTGCCTTACCCCCATCACCTGTTTTCTTAGACACTGATGTTTACGAGGTTCAAGATTTATTGGATTCCCGGCTTTATGATGGAGAACTACAATATCTAGTCCACTGGAAAGGTTATTCCCCAGATGATGATTTTAATGCTCCAAGACTTATTTCACAATTTCACAGAAGGTATCCTTGAAGACCTAGGTTACAAGCCATGGGACGGCTTACTTGACAGGGGAGTCATGTCAGGAATCTTCCTTTCTACATCCTGTAACCTATTACAGACCTGTCAGCTTAACCCTGCCTACTTCCTCTATTTAACCTCCTCTCTGACGTCACGCAGGTGCTTAGTTATTGTTTTTTTCACATTTGGAGATCCTACACTTTACTTATCGAAGAATTTGGATTACAAAGCCCTTCTTTCTTTGGGTCAAAGCATTGTACCTCATAACGGATGAACTTTCCTTTGTTCCTGTCTGCTACATGATCAAGTTTTACCTTCTGCAGCAAGGTATCCGGAGCTTATGTTTCTCTCCTCTCCTGTTACACTCAGCTGTCTGTATCACAGTTCCGAGATTCAACCTCAACTGTTTTGCCAGGTACAGGACTCTTTTCTAGTTGTTTACAAGACTTACCTATTTCCACTGATGGTAATTGTTAACCGGACTAATTGTCTCTCCACTGACTTTTTTATTTCCACTCCATAAAGTGGAGTTTGACACACCCCCTACTGACGACATTGGCAGTGTATCTGATTATCGGGTCATTCAGTCTCTTCACAGAAACGAGTAAAGAGTGACCTCTGAATTCCGGAGTTGTTTCCTTCCATCTATCAACTTGCTGTATATTCAGATTACGGAGCCTTGTCTAAGAGTTGTTCTTTTCACCTGATTCATTTTACACTGATTCTATTATTTTAGAACTTTCACTCGCATTAGAACTGGAGTTTGCAACTCTTTCTATATTTGACAAGCTTGAAGTACTTGAAGTAGTACTTGTTTATGCTGAAGTTGTTACATTGTTCTACTTTTTATTAATTCACTTTAAGCACCTTTGGATTATTTTTATGAATTAATCTAGTGCCAAGTGATACATTTCACACATTATTACAATCTGCAGTTGAGATCCTCATTGAAAATACTCTAGTCTTTACAGATATTGTGTTAATAAGTTGATGTGTCTCATTTTTTCATATCGTATCATTGAAATCCCCCCCAAAAAATTGTATTCATATAACTGTGTTGGTTATGCAAAACTGGAGAAAAATAAAGGGATTATCTATTTTTTAAAATAATAAAAATTCTGGTGTTGACTGTCCCTTTAATAGAAATTATTGCAATATGTATGATTCATCTATTTATAAGGATTTTACCTTTGACATTAAGGCTTATCTAGCTTTATGTCATAAAACTTCTAGAGTAACATGAGCTGGTCTACTTTAAAGTGAATACTAAATTAACATGGAGTAAGATTTGCACTTTAAGAGGCGGTATGCAACCTAAGTTGCCAACATGTCAGCTCTCTTATGTCCCTGTGGGCCAGGGCCACCACTTTAAATTTAGTTAACCATTGATCAGGGCCCCCCTTTGACATGTGCAATTTTTGACCAAGTGACTATAACGTATATGCTCTTTATTCTTAAAGGGAAACTGAACCCACATTTTTTCTTTTGTGATTCAGATAGAGCATGCAATTTTAAGCAACTTTCTAATTTACTCCTATTATCAAATTTTCTTCATTCTTTTGGTATCTTTATTTGGAATGCAAGAATGTAAGTTTAGATGCCGGCCCATTTTTGGTGAACAACCTGGGTTGTTCTTGCTGATTGGTGGATAAATTCACCCACCAATAAAAAAGTGCTGTCCATTGCCTGAACCAAAAAATAGCTTAGATGCCTTCTTTTTCAAATAAAGCTAGCAAGAGAACGAAGAAAAATTGATAATAGGAGTAAATTAGAAAGTTGCTTAAAATTGCATGCTCTATCTGAATCACAAAAGAAAAAATGTGGGTTTAGTGTCCCTTTAAGTGTAGTCAAATTTGGAAATGTTGTAACGGTAGTAACACACAAACACAGAAACACACAGACACACTCATACACTGAAACACACACTCACACATAAGGGTTTACATATAGGGGGATATTTATCAAGCCGTCAACCGCAAATACGCTGGAATTCCGCAGAGTAATAGTGGCAAGCTTGGTCCAACCTAGTTATCAAAGCCTACAGACCAGCAAAAGTTGAAATCTGTGACATAACATACGATCCGCTGGTCTCAATCCGACACAGATCGATGCTTACGTCATTACAGATGTTCTGAATGCACATTCAGCACTATTTGACACTTTTTAAAAGTTATCAAATAGTTAACAGGTACGCTCGCAGCTATTCCGGCCTAGCATACCTGGTTTTCAATCCGCCACCTTGGAGGCCGCGGATGCCATAGGAATCAATGGGAGTCTTAAAGCAGCGAAAGCTTATGTTCGATGCTGCCAGATATCCCATTGATTTCTATGGTAGAAAACAAGTAACGTTTACACCTAACACCCTAACTTAAGCCCTGAGTCTAAACACCCCTAATCTGCCGCCCCAATATCGCTACCACCTACATAATGTTATTAACCCCTATTTCGCCTCTCCCCGACACCACAGCAACTAAATAAATATATTAACCCCTATCCCGCCATTCCTGGACCCCGCCGCCACTAAATAAATGTATTAACCCCTAAACCTTTGGCCTCCCACATCACTACCATTAACTAAACCTATTAACCCCTAAACCATCAGCCCCCCACATTGCCATAAACTAAATTAAGCTAGTAACCCCTAAACCTAACAACCCACTAACTTTACATTAAAATTACAATATCCCTATCTTAAAATAAATTTAAACTTACTTGTAGAATTAAAAGAAACTAATTCTAAACTATTAATTAACCTACCCTAACTATTATACTAAAATTACATTAAACTAGCAATTAAATTAACTATATTACATATTAAAAAACCCTAACCCTACTCAAATTATTTAAATCTACTATTAAAAATTACTAAATTACAAAAAAAAATAAACGCTAAATTACAAAAAATAAAAAGCACTAAATTATGAAAACAAACAAACCACAGTATCAAAAATAAAAATGAATTACACCTAATGTAATAGCCCTATCAAAATAAAAAAGCCCCCCCAAAATAAAAAAACCCTAGCCTACAATAAACTACCGATGGCCCTTAAAAGGGCCTTTTGCGGGGCATTGCTCCAAGAATTCAGCTCTTTCACCAGTAAAAAAAATACAAACACCCCCCAATAGTAAACACCACCACCCAACCAACCAACCCCCCCAAATAAAAAGCCTATCTAAAAAACCTAAGCTCCCCATTGCCCTGAAAAAAGGCATTTGTATGGGCATTGCCCTTAAAAGGGCATTTAGCTCTTTTACCTGCCCAGACCCTACTCTAAAAATAAAACCCACCCAGAGACAGAGACCCACAGAAACACTCACAGGAGGTAAAATTTCTACACATTGCCATCCCCTAAACCAACAGTGTGTGACATGCATGATAAAAAAATAGCAGAAATGAAGAGATCACTTTTTAAAGAATCATATTTGTAAATGTGCAAACAAAAATATTTATGTGAATTCAAAATTGTACATTCATGATCTGTCAGAATGGGTAGATGAAGAAAAGTACTTTTGATAGGTTGCCCCCCCCCCCCCATTTTCCCCAACCAAGAGCACCACTTCAAATCTGGTGTAGAAATGTTCCCATCTGTCAGCTATACTTATGGATTTTGAAAATGCTGTACTCTATATGGTCTTGGTGGAACCATAAGCTGTGGTACTCATACCATTAGATCTGGTTAAATGCAGGATTTAGGCTTGTTTGTATGTATTTCAAAATTAAGTCAGCTGTAGTGTAAACTGAACAGTGTTAAGTTAACTTGTCTTATTTCAAACACTGAGCAATCTTAGCCTGAGAGTATAACATTTTATGCAGATGTAAAAATCTTAGATAAAATGCATCCTGGCATCAAGGAAAGTCCTTGCATAAAGGGGCAGTAAACTGTATATATATATATATATATATATATATATATATATATATATATATATATATATATATATATAAAGATCATATCTGCCAAAAGGGCACTTACCATTTGTGTATCGAGGAGAAAACATTTCTGCATGGTTTTAAATCTAGAATTTCGACAGCATTGTCAAATAATCATAAATACTCTGCTGCATATTGCTAAAAAATGTGTTTTTATGGACCCCTGGCCCCACCATACAACTACCACACTGAAGTTACAATCTAAAAATTGCACAAAGAAATAAAAAACATTTACTAAGTAAGTCCTACCTCCTCTACAAATGAAAGTTATCTGCCGTCTGACTCACACTGTACAAGCTGAAGTGCCAAGTCTGTCTCACACTGTACATAGTGGTTTAGTGCACACTCAAAAATCCTCTCAAATGCTAAGAGCCCATTGTCCGACTCTCTTTTTTTTTCAAGGTTTCAGTGGCGCTACTTGTTTTATACAGCGAACTACTTTTCTATAATGAGAATGATAGGCAAATATTTTACACTTTTACTGTATTTTACATTTACTGTGTTTTATGTGTATTTCGGACAGCTTTATCCAGCACAGGAGTGAACTTAAAGGGACACTGAACCCCAAATGTTTCTTACGTGATTCATATAGAGCATGCAGTTTTAAGCAACTTTCTAATTTACTCCTATTAGCAATTTTTCTTTGTTCTCTTGTTATATTTATTTGAAAAAGAAGGCATCTAAGCTTTTTGTTTGGTTCAGCACTCTGGACAGCACTTTTTTTATTGGTGGATGAATGTATCCACCAATCAGCAAGAACAACCCAGGTTGTTCGCCAAAAATGTGCCGGCATCTAAACTTACATTTTTGCATTTCAAATAAAGATACCAAGAGAATGAATAAAATTTGATAATAGGAGTAAATTAGAAAGTTGCTTAAAATTTCATGAAAAGAAAACATTTGGGTTCAGTGTCCCTTTAATTGAAGTGAATGTCACTATCTAGCGGGCTGGGATTGAAGAACTACCCTGTAATGTGTGTGTTTTTTTAAATGGCACCCCAGGAAGGAGGGCTTTGGAGTTATTTGGAAAGAGGTTTTCAGAGCAAAAATAAATAAATAAGCCAGTCTTTAATTTTTAATTTTTACAAGGTAAGGCCAGTGTTAAACTACAATTGTATTAATCAAAATGTATTGTTTGCTGTCCCTTTAAACTGTTTAGCAATAAGCTCTCATTTCACATGCAAGATTTCATATATTGAGCAGGTAACACAACTAGGAAACCACTAACAATACGCCCAGAAAGAAAATTGAGACGATAATTAATTTGTAACATGATCTCACCTTTACAAACAGGTTCTATCGCAATCTTACAAGTGGCTATAAATCTAGCTAAAAAATTTATATTAAGCATATATAAAAAGGATCATTTAAAGTAGCAGTAAAGTCAAAATTAAACTTTCATGATTCAGATAGTTCATGCAATTTTAAACAACATTTTTCCAATTTATTTTTTATCATCAAATTTGCTTTTTTCCTTGATATTCTTTGTTGAAAGCTAAACCTAAGTAAGCTCATAGGCTGATTTCTAAGCCTGTGAAGGCCGCCTCTTATCTCAGTGCATTTTATTAGCTTTTTACAGCTAGACAGCACTAGCTCATGTATGCCATATAGATGACCTTGTACTAGCTCACGTGGAGTTATGCATGAGTCAGCACTGATTGGCTTAAATGGGAGTTTGCAAAAAAGAGCTGTGATAAGGGGGCAGTCAGCTTCTGGTTAGTTGAAAAGGACACTTCCACTTATCAATTGGCAGAAAGGAACTCACCTCTGCAAAACCTTAGTTTATTCAGGTCAGGAACACGCATCTAAAAAAAAGACGAAAGAAAAAAAAGACTCATTTTCAGTTAAATTGTTAAATTGTTTAAATTGTTAACTTATTTATAGATAACAGCAGAATTTGAGAGATATTATCTTATATAAAAGAACAATGAACTTTCTATAGAAGCAACTTATCCGCTATTTTGCAGATTTGTGTATTTATATGGCACTTTCTGGACAGCATCTTTCTCTGGATAGTCAGTGTACCATGAAAAAGGTTAGCATGGTTACAAGAGCAGCTGTCCAGTGGGGGAGGAAAGTAGATCAGAGGCTAAAGGTAAGAATGAGGAGGAGGATTCTAACCAAGAATTTATCTAGTTATCCAAGATTCCCTTGTAAACAAAAGGCACGGACTCCAGTGACTGTATATAACCCTGAAAATATGGAATTCTTCTGATGCTTAGTTTATTGGTACTAGAAAGGGGTTGCGTGGGATGGAAGTACATTATGGTTATCCGAGCACCTTGGGAAAGGAGAAAAGCTTAGGTCTTTCACTCAGCAACCCAATGAAAGCTAGTCTAATTGTCTTGTATTTTAATATATGTTTTTTTTTTTTTAAAGCAAATCATGGTTCTTTTGTTAGGAACAATTATTGCCTGTATAGAAGACAATTCACTATAGAGTAAGACATATATATGTGTGAAATCTGGGATTGTAATATTAAAAAACATTTAACAATTTATAAAGTTAATATTAAATTATTAATATGAAAGATTATATTTTAAAGATATATTTAATGGTAAATAAATGCTAGATATAATGATGACTTCAAACCAAAGATTACCTGAGAATAATATTTAGATGTATTAAATTATATTGCTTGTGTGAATATTGAACATATAAGAGTAAAGGTTTAGTTTCTATAAAGTGCTTTAAGTTCTTTAAAGTAATTGGCGCCGTCATTTAGAACCTAGATTTTACCATTATCTATCTCTTCTGCTAGAGACAGAAATAAAACAGACAATGAAAGAGAGTGTGCATACAAGTTTGATTGGGATATAGGGATGCTAAAGTAACTAATAGGGATTCCACACAGCCCTGTTTGCACAATCTCTTTTATTGCCTGTCCTCAGCAGAAGAGATAAAGTTCCAACATGGCAGTGCCCTTTATTAGAAAACAGTGGAATTGAGAAACCCAACCATTTTCAAATTAGAACTAGAGAAAAATGGGACAAAATAAAAATAATAAGGTATATTGCAAAGTTTTTTTATTTATTTTTTACTGCATATAATTAAACATTCTATATTACAATTTCAAACTCTTTAATGCCACTTTAACACCTTAATGACCACCGACGTACCCTTTACATCTGTGGTTGTTCACATGCTCCCATACATGTGCCGGAAATAGCACTGGTTTTGCCAATATTGACATGACCGCGCTATTTCTGCAAGCCCCTGCTCCGCAAAGCTGCAATAGTAAAAACCCTTAACGACCGCGGACGTAAGTGGGTAGGTCAGTCGTTAAGGGGTTAAAATGTATTAAAATATGTTTTATTTTTATGTCTGTGTGGCGTTTCACTGGGCTGTGGGAGTCGTCCTTACAAACATGAACTTCCTATTAGTTTCAAAACCAATTTAAAGGAAAAGTAAACTATAATGAACGTCTATGTCGCAACTGAAAGTACATATAAATTAAGGTGGAGTTTAATTCATGATTTTCTTAATTTCGTCATAATAACCATATAATTTTACCTTTAGATCCTCTATTGTAAGTCCGGAAAATCCGGAAATGAGCGGGTGGATGGAGGAACATAAGTAATGGTATGTTTGTATGATAATAAATAAAAAAGAAATAAAAGGTATTTTTTTTTAAAAGTTAGCGATTAGATATAGGGTTATGAGATGAATAGATGTTATTAAAGTTTGGTCCGAAAATTTACCTTCAATTTAAACAGCTTTACCTGAACCATTTTCTTGCAGCAAAATATGTTAGCATGTTTAAATAGTATTATTTTAGATGCATGACCGAAAGTTTTTATTGTAATCCCCACTTAACTGCTGTAAGTTAGTACTGACATAAACTCAAGATCTCAGACTTAAAGCGATAATAAACAGTAAAATATATGCTAGATATAATAATTTATATAAAGCAAAGATTAGCTAGATGTATATGTATTTGTTTTTTTAAATATGTTAGTTGTTTAAATATTGAAGACATAAATGAAAAGATTTACCGCTAGATTTGGAGTTTTGTCGGTAACGACCCGAAAAACTAACGCCGGCTTTTTTCTGGCCGCACCATAAAAATAACTCTGGTATTGAGAGTCCACATAAAGGCTGCGTTAGGCTCCAAAAAAGGAGCGTAGAGCATTTTTAACGCAGCTTCAACTCTCGATACCAGAGTTGCTTACGGACGCGGCCAGCCTCAAAAACGTGCTCGTGCACGATTCCCCCATAGGAAACAATGGGGCTGTTTGAGCTGAAAAAAAACCTAACACCTGCAAAAAAGCCGCGTTCAGCTCTTAACGCAGCCCCATTGTTTGCTATGCGGTAACCCTTCCTACGTCTGCACTTAACACTCTAACATGTACCCCGAGTCTAAACACCCCTAACCTTACACTTATTAACCCCTATTCTGCCGCCCCCGCTATCGCTGACCCCTGCATATTATTATTAACCCCTAATCTGCCGCTCCGTAAACCGCCGCTACTTACATTATCCCTATGTACCCCTAATCTGCTGCCCTAACATCGCCGACCCCTATATTATATTTATTAACCCCTAATCTGCCCCCCACAACGTCGCCTCCACCTGCCTACACTTATTAACCCCTAATCTGCCGACCGGACCTGAGCGCTACTATAATAAAGTTATTAACCCCTAATCCGCCTCACTAACCCTATCATAAATAGTATTAACCCCTAATCTGCCCTCCCTAACATCGCCAACACCTAACTTCAAGCATTAACCCCTAATCTGCCGACTGGAGCTCACCGCTATTCTAATAAATGTATTAACCCCTAAAGCTAAGTCTAACCCTAACACTAACACCCCCCTAAATTAAATATAATTTAAATCTAACGAAATTAATTAACTCTTATTAAATAAATTATTCCTATTTAAAGCTAAATACTTACCTGTAAAATAAACCCTAATATAGCTACAATATAAATTATAATTATATTATAGCTATTTTAGGATTTATATTTATTTTACAGGTAACTTTGTATTTATTTTAACCAGGTACAATAGCTATTAAATAGTTAAGAACTATTTAATAGCTAAAATAGTTAAAATAATTACAAATTTACCTGTAAAAGAAATCCTAACCTAAGTTACAAATAAACCTAACACTACACTATCAATAAATAAATTAAATAAAATACCTACAATTACCTACAATTAACCTAACACTACACTATCAATAAATTAATTAAATACAATTGCTACAAATAAATACAATTAAATAAACTAGCTAAAGTACAAAAAATAAAAAAGAACTAAGTTACAAAAAATAAAAAAATATTTACAAACATAAGAAAAATATTACAACAATTTTAAACTAATTACACCTACTCTAAGCCCCCTAATAAAATAACAAAGCCCCCCAAAATAAATAAATGCCCTACCCTATTCTAAATTACTAAAGTTCAAAGCTCTTTTACCTTACCAGCCCTGAACAGGGCCCTTTGCGGGGCATGCCCCAAGAAATACAGCTCTTTTGCCTGTAAAAAAAAACATACATTACCCAAGCCCCCCAACATTGCAACCCACCACCCACATACCCCTAATCTAACCCAAACCCCCCTTAAATAAACCTAACACTAAGCCCCTGAAGATCATCCTACCTTGTCTTCACCATACCAGGTTCACCGATCGGTCCAGAAGAGCTCCTCCGATGTCCTGATCCAAGCCCAAGCGGGGGGCTGAAGAGGTCCATGATCCGGCTGAAGTCTTCATCCAAGCGGGGCAGAAGAGGTCTTCCATCCGATTGAAGTCTTCATCCAAGCGGCATCCATCCGGAGCGAAGCGGCAGCATCCTGAAGACCTCCACCGCGGAACATCCATCCTGGCCGACGACTGAACGACGAATGACGGTTCCTTTAAATGACGTCATCCAAGATGGCGTCCCTCAAATTCCGATTGGCTGATAGGATTCTATCAGCCAATCGGAATTAAGGTAGGAATATTCTGATTGGCTGATGGAATGAGCCAATCAGAATCAAGTTCAATCCAATTGGCTGATCCGATCAGCCAATCAGATTGAGCTCGCATTCTATTGGCTGTTCCGATCAGCCAATAGAATGCAAGCTCAATCTGATTGGCTGATTGGATCAGCCAATCGGATTGAACTTGATTCTGATTGGCTGATTCCATCAGCCAATCAGAATATTCCTACCTTAATTCCGATTGGCTGATAGAATCCTATCAGCCAATCGGAATTCGAGGGACGCCATCTTGGATGACGTCATTTAAAGGAACCGTCATTCGTCGTTCAGTCATCGGCCAGGATGGATGTTCCGCGGTGGAGGTCTTCAGGATGCTGCCGCTTCGCTCCGGATGGATGCCGCTTGGATGAAGACTGCAATCGGATGGAAGACCTCTTCTGCCCCGCTTGGATGAAGACTTCAGCCGGATCATGGACCTCTTCAGCCCCCCGCTTGGGCTTGGATCAGGACATCGGAGGAGCTCTTCTGGACCGATCGGTGAACCTGGTATGGTGAAGACAAGGTAGGATGATCTTCAGGGGCTTAGTGTTAGGTTTATTTAAGGGGGGTTTGGGTTAGATTAGGGGTATGTGGGTGGTGGGTTGTAATGTTGGGGGGCTTGGGTATTGTATGTTTTTTTTTACAGTCAAAAGAGCTGTATTTCTTGGGGCATGCCCCGCAAAGGGCCCTGTTCAGGGCTGGTAAGGTAAAAGAGCTTTGAACTTTAGTAATTTAGAATAGGGTAGGGCATTTTTTTATTTTGGGGGGCTTTGTTATTTTATTAGGGGGCTTAGAGTAGGTGTAATTAGTTTAAAATTGTTGTAATATTTTTCTTATGTTTGTAAATATTTTTTTATTTTTTGGAACTTAGTTCTTTTTTATTTTTTGTACTTTAGCTAGTTTATTTAATTGTATTTATTTGTAGCAATTGTTTTTAATTAATTTATTGATAGTGTAGTGTTAGGTTAATTGTAGGTAATTGTAGGTATTTTATTTAATTTATTTATTGATAGTGTAGTGTTAGATTTATTTGTAACTTAGGTTAGGATTTCTTTTACAGGTAAATTTGTAATTATTTTAACTATTTTAGCTATTAAATAGTTCTTAACTATTTAATAGCTATCGTACCTGGTTAAAATAAATACAAAGTTACCTGTAAAATAAATATAAATCCTAAAATAGCTATAATATAATTATAATTTATATTGTAGCTATATTAGGGTTTATTTTACAGGTAAGTATTTAGCTTTAAATAGTAATACATAGTAACATAGTAACATAGTAGATAAGGTTGAAAAAAGACTGAAGTCCATCGAGTTCAACCTATACAAATCTAAAATACTTACAAAAAGCTCCAGTTAAGCTTAAATAACCCCATTAAAATGTGACCCATTTAATACTAGCAATCATATCCATGAATTTTGTTTATATACAGAAATTTATCCAGACTATTTTTAAATGTATCTATGGTATTGGCATTCACTACCTCCTTTGGTAATGAGTTCCACAATTTTATTGCTCTTACAGTGAAAAAACGTTTCCGTTGCAGGAGATTAAATCTCCTTTCCTCCAACCTTAAATTATGACCTCTTGTCAGAAACAATTTTCTTAGAATAAAAAGAGCTTCTGCCATCTCTGTATATGGGCCTTGAATATATTTATATAAAGTAATCATGTCACCTCTCAAGCGCCTTTTTTCTAAAGAGAACAGACCCAGTTTGGCTAGCCTCTCCTCATAGGTTAATTTCTCCAATCCCCTTATTAGCTTTGTGGCCCTTCTCTGAACTTTTTCTAGTTCTGCAATATCTTTTTTAGCAATCGGTCCCCAGAACTGCACTCCAAACTCAAGGTGAGGTCTTACCAGGGCTTTATATAATGACAGAATTATGCTTTCCTCCCTTGAATCAATGCCTCTTTTAATACATGCTAGTATCTTATTAGCCTTTGAAGCCGCTGCCCTGCATTGTGCACTCATCTTTAGCTTGTTATCTATTACTACTCCCAAATCCCTTTCCTCCTGTGTTTGGCTAAGTCTTGTCCCATTTAAAAAATACATAGCCTGCTTATTTTTACTTCCAAAATGTAGAACCTTACATTTTTCCGTATTAAATCTCATTTTCCATTCACTTGCCCATAGTTCTAATTTTAGCAAATCCCTTTGCAAAGAGAGTTCATCCTGCTCTGACCTAATGACCTTACTTAACTTAGTATCATCTGCAAAAATAGAGATGTCGCTATTTAATCCTTGCTCCAAGTCATTTATAAAAATATTAAAAAGAACAGGGCCCAGTACTGATCCCTGGGGGACGCCACTGATTACCTTTGTCCAATCTGAGTATGATCCATTTACTGCTACTCGTTGCTCCCTATCTTTTATCCAGTTATTTATCCATGAGCTAACATTTTCAGCTATTCCCAGTCCCTTAATTTTGTGCATTAATCTCTCATGTGGCACTGTATCAAATGCCTTTGCAAAATCTATCACATCAACTGATTCCCCTTTATCTATATTTTTACTTACTTCCTCGTAGAATCTAATTAGATTAGTTTGACATGATCTATTTCTCCTAAAGCCATGCTGATTAGAACTCATAATCTTGTTTACACGAATATGCTCATCAATATAATCCCTTATAATCCCTTCAAATATCTTCCCCACTATTGATGTCAGACTAACTGGTCTATAGCTTCCTGGATCATCCCTGCTTCCCTTTTTGAAGATTGGCACCACATCAGCTTTACGCCAATCCTTGGGGTACCATGCCTGAGGATAATGAGTCTTGAAAAATTAAGAGTAAAGGTTTGTCTATAACAGTGCTAAGTTCACTTAACACCATTGGGTGTATTCCATCTGGGCCTGGAGTTTTATTTACCTTAATATTTTTTAGTTTTTTCCTGATATCCTCTAAACAAAACCCAGTTAGTGGTATGGACTGGCATGTTCTATTCTGTTCCAAAGTATCATTCAATGGTTCCTCTCTTGTGTATACTGAAGAAAAAAACTGGTTTAGTACCTCAGCCTTCTCCCTGTCATTATTTATCATGCTACCCTCCACACATTTTAATGTACCTATATTATCCTTCTTAGACTTTTTGCTATTTATGTACTTAAAGAACCTTTTAGGGTTAGACTTAGAATCCTTGGCAATTAATTTTTCATTTTCAATTTTGGCTAATTTGATTGCTTTTTTGCATGCTTTGTTACATTCCTTATAAATATTGTATGCTGAGTCTGTACTATTTTCTTTTAATAATTTAAATGCCCTACGTTTTTTCCTAATTTCTTTTAACACATTTTTATTTAGCCATAACGGCTTAGTTTTTTTATTTTTATTTTTATAACCATATGGTATGTATTGATATGTATATTTATTTAACAAATTTTTAAATATTATCCATTTATCCTCTGTATTTTTATTAGAAAATACATTGTCCCAATTTATATTATTTAATGATTTCCTTAAATCGTTGAATTTTGCTTTCTTGAAATTAAAAGTCTTAGTTAAGCCTTTAAAACACTGCATATGAAAAGAGATTTCAAATGTGACCATGTTATGATCACTGTTACCCAAATGTTCTTTAACTTCTATGTTTGATATTATATCTGTATTGTTTGATAGCACTAAATCCAATATAGCTTTACTCCTAGTTGGCTCCTCTATTAATTGTGACAAGAAGTTATCCCTGAGAACATTTAAAAATCTATCCCCCTTAGCTGAATTACTAGTTTCATTGGCCCAGTTTATATCAGGGTAGTTAAAATCTCCCATAATTACAGCACTGTTATTAGCAGCCTTACCTATTTGGATAAGTAGTTGAGTTTCCTCCGGGTCACTAATGTTGGGAGGCTTGTAGCATGTTCCTAGTAATATTTTTTTAGGATTTTTCCCCCCACTCTTTATTTCAACCCACAGGGTCTCTACATTGTCACTTGTATCATAAATATCTTCCCTTATTGTAGGTTTAAGGTCAGGTTTAATATACATGCAGATTCCTCCACCCCTTTTATTATTCCTGTCCCTCCTAAATAATGTATACCCCTCTAAGTTAACTGCCCAGTCATGTGAATCATCCCACCAAGTTTCAGTTATACTGATAACATCATAGTCCTCTTCTGCAACTAAGAGCGTCAGCTCCCCCATTTTACCTGTCATGCTTCCTGCATTTGTTGTCATACATTTAATTTTCATGTGCTTTCTGCTGCTACTTGGTGTACTTTCCTCTATACTTTCTAATGTGACATTTCTTAAGTCATCCCTTCCTTGAGATATTAAGGGAGTGACATATTCAGACACTGATCTCTCTGTTCTATTTTGTTCTAATTGACCCTCCCCCCCTTTGCCTAGTTTAAAAGGTTCTCTAAACGTGCTACCATCCTTTCCCCCAACACACCTGCACCCATGTAATTCAGGTGCAATCCATCCTTACTGTACAATTTGTACCCTAGTGAAAAATCAGCCCAGTGTTCTAAAAAGTCAAACCCCTCATTTTTACACCATGTTTTTAGCCATGAATTAACAGACCTTAGCTCCTTCTGCCTTACTGAGTTAACACACGGCACTGGTAATATCTCAGAAAATATTACTTTGGAGGTCCTTGCTTTAAGCTTGCTACCTAACTCCCTGAAGTCATTTTTTAGGACTCTCCATCTCCCACTGATTTCTTCATTAGTACCAATATGCACCATGACTGCAGGATCAGACCCGCATCCCTCTAACAATCTATCAATACGCTCCACAATATGCCTAACACGAGCCCCTGGAAGACAGCAAACTGTTCTATGTAAAGGGTCTGGATGACAAATTACCCTATCAACCTTCCTTATAATAGAGTCTCCTACCACCAACATCTGCCTCTGGCCCTGACTTGTATGCCCCTCTTCCATGACTGAAGGACTGCCCACCATAGTATGCTCCTCTTCCACAGCTAAAGGACTGTTCACTATACTAGGCAACACGGCCCTCTCTGACACTGCCACCCCTGAACTGATATCCCCAACATCTTCACTTAATCTTGCAAATCTATTGGGGTGTACCAGCTCAGAACTGGCCTGTCTCTTCCGCTTACTTCGCCCTCTAACTGTGACCCAGCTTATTAATAATTTATTTAATAAGAGTTAATTAATTTCGTTAGATTTAAATTATATTTAATTTAGGGGGGTGTTAGGATTAGGGTTAGACTTAGCTTTAGGGGTTAATACATTTATTAGAATAGCGGCGAGATTCGGTCGGCAGATTAGGGGTTAATAATTGAAGTTAGGTGTCGGCGATGTTAGGGAGGGCAGATTAGGGGTTAATACTATTTATGACAGGGTTAGTGAGGCGGATTAGGGGTTAATAACTTTATTATAGTAGCGCTCAGGTCCGGTCGGCAGATTAGGGGTTAATAAGTGTAGGCAGGTGGAGGCGACGTTGAGGGGGGCAGATTCGGGGTTAATAAATATAATATAGGGGTCGGCGGTGTTAGGGGCAGCAGATTAGGGGTACATAAGTATAACGTAGGTGGCGGTCGGCAGATTAGGGGTTAAATTTTTTTTTTCGAGTGTCGGCGATGTGGGGGGACCTCGGTTTAGGGGTACATAGGTAGTTTATGGGTGTTAGTGTACTTTAGAGTACAGTAGTTAAGAGCTTTAGAAACCGGCGTTAGCCCAGAAAGCTCTTAACTACTGACTTTTTTCCTGCGGCTGGAGTTTTGTCGTTAGATGTCTAACGCTCACTTCAGAAACGACTCTAAATACCGGAGTTAGAAAAATCCCATTGAAAAGATAGGATACGCAATTTACGTAAGGGGATCTGCGGTATGGAAAAGTCGCGGCTGAAAAGTGAGCGTTAGACCCTATTTTGAGTGACTCCAAATACCGGCGGTAGCCTAAAACCAGCGTTAGGAGCCTCTAACGCTGGTTTTCCCGGCTACCGCCAAACTCTAAATCTAGGCCTTAGTTTCTATAAAGCACTTTTAGGGCTAGAATACAATTGGAGAGCTAAATATCGCTTGGGCGCAAGCGATATTAGTGCTCCACTTTGTAATAACAGTGCACGATAATGTGAGCTGGTATTACAAGTAAATTGCAATGTGAATGCATTGCTAGGAAGCGTTGCGCTCACAAAAGTGTGCTTCCATACGCTTCTATGGGAGCTTCATTCTGATACCATCAGAGACGGCATCAGAACCTCATGCAGTGTATGAGGTAAGTCTCACAGTGATGGGCAGAATTTTTAAATATATATGTATATTACTATATACATATATATATTTATGTGTTAATATGTATTTATACACATATTACCACATACATATATATGTATATAAGCATATACATATATATTTACTGGTAACACACAGTTCCAACAGACCACAATTTAATGGCACTTTTCAGCACCACTTTTTTTCTAACACTCCACTCCCACCAACTTTAACCTCAAAACTTCCTAGTGCAGTTATTATTTATTAAAAAAAAGCTACATTTTTTTAAAGTAAAAAACTATAATGCTCTCTATTTTGAGGGCATTTAGGGCACTTTTAGAAAAATAACCAGAGATCAGGGGGTCGATCCGATAAAAATCGTCGCCCGCAAAAGTCGGCGACGCCAATATTTGCGCAGGTTTGGTATCCTATATACGGCGTAACCTAGAAGTTACGCGCGTATATTTCTGCCATCGCCCGTAGTTTTTTGGGCCATAGGCAGGTATACCAAACCCGCGCAATTTGGTATCCAATATACAGCGTAAGGACTTACGTGGCGAAAATGGAGAAATCTTACTCCATTTTCACCTCGCCACAAAAAGCAGCCGTAAGAAGCCTTACACTGACTATTGGAGCCCCGTAACTCCCTAAACTGGCTGCTAAAATAAACCTAACACCTAACGCATGCGCAATGTTTATCTCCCTGTCAACCACGATCTTCTAAAATAAACCTAACACCTAACGCATGCGCAATGTCTATCTTCCTGTCAACCGCGATCCCCCGCCGCAATCCCTAATAAAGTATTTAACCCCTAAACCGCCGCCATCTACATAAACTAACCCCCTACTGTGAGCCCCTAAAACCTCCACCATCTAACTGATCTATCCCCTAATGTGAACCCCTAAAACCGCCACCATCTAACTGATCTATCCCCTAATGTGAACCCCTAAAACCGCCACCATCTAACTGATCTATCCCCTAATGTGAACCCCTAAAACCGCCACCATCTAACTGATCTATCCCCTAATGTGAACCCCTTACACCGCCGCCATCTATATTAAAATTATTAACCCCTAATTTAATCTACCTACCCCGCCGCCAGCTATATTATCTATATTAACCCTAAGTATATTATAGTTAATATAGTTATTACATTATATATATTAACTATATTAACCCTAATTATATTTGGGTTAATATAGTTAATATAGTTACTATAGCATTTATATAAACTATATTAACTCTATCTAACCCTAACACCCCTAACTAAATTCTTATTAAATAAATCTAATTCATATTATAAACTAAAATATTCCTATTTAAATCTAAATACTTATCTATAAAATAAACCCTAAGAGCTACAATGTAATTAATAATTACATTATAGCTATGTTAGAGTTTATATTTATTTTACAGGTAAATTGTTAATTATTTTAACTAGGTATAATAGCTATTAAATAGTTATGAACTATTTAAGAGCTACCTAGTTAAAATAATTACCCAATTACCTGTAAAATAAATCCTAACCTAAGTTACAAATACACCTACACTATCAATAAATTAAATAAACTACAAATATCTATCTAAAAATACAATTAAATAAACTAAACTAAATTACAAAAACAAACAAACACTAAATTACAAAAAATAAAAAAAAGATTACAAGATTTTTAAGCTAATTACACCTATTCTAAGCCCCCTAATAAAATAATAAAGCCCCCCAAAATAAAAAAATTCCCTACCCTATTCTAAATTAAAACAAGTTCAAAGCTCTTTTACCTTACCAGCCCTTAAAAGGGCCTTTTGCGGGGCATGCCCCAAAGAAAACTGCTCTTTTGCCTGCAAAAAAAAACACAATACCACCCCCCAACATTACAACCCACCACCGACATACCCCTAATCTAACCCAAACCCCCCTTAAATAAACCTAACACTACCCCCCCTGAAGATCTCCCTACCTTGTATTCACCCCGCCGGGCAGAACTCCTCATCCGATCGATGTGTTCCAGCAAGCGGCAGTTAAGTCTTCTTCCATCCGGGCGATGTCTTGAAGCAAGCGGCAGAGAGTCTTCTTCCATCGGCGACGTCTTCAAGCAAATCTGCATCTTCAATCAGCCAATCAGATTGAACTTGAATCTGATTGGCTGATTCAATCAGCCAATCAGATTTTTCTACCTTAATTCCGATTGGCTGATAGAATCCTATCAGCCAATCGGAATTCGACGGACGCCATCTTGGATGACGTCATTTAAAGGAACCTCATTCGTCGGGAAGTCGTCGTGCCGGAAGGATGCTCCGCGGCGGAGGAGCGAAGTAAGAAGATTGAAGATGCCGATTTGCTTGAAGACGTCGCCGATGGAAGAAGACTCTCTGCCGCTTGCTTCAAGACATCGCCCGGATGGAAGAAGACTTCACTGCCGCTTGCTGGAACACATCGATCGGATGAGAAGTTCTGCCCGGCGGGGTGAATACAAGGTAGGGAGATCTTCAGGGGGGGTAGTGTTAGGTTTATTTAAGGGGGGTTTGGGTTAGATTAGGGGTATGTGGGTGGTGGGTTGTAATGTTGGGGGGTGGTATTGTGGGTTTTTTTGCAGGCAAAAGAGCAGTTTTCTTTGGGGCATGCCCCGCAAAAGGCCCTTTTAAGGGCTGGTAAGGTAAAAGAGCTTTGAACTTGTTTTAATTTAGAATAGGGTAGGGAATTTTTTTATTTTGGGGGGCTTTATTATTTTATTAGGGGGCTTAGAATAGGTGTAATTAGCTTAAAAATCTTGTAATCTTTTTTTTATTTTTTGTAATTTAGTGTTTGTTTGTTTTTGTAATTTAGTTTAGTTTATTTAATTGTATTTTTAGATAGATATTTGTAGTTTATTTAATTTATTGATAGTGTAGGTGTATTTGTAACTTAGGTTAGGATTTATTTTACAGGTAATTGGGTAATTATTTTAACTAGGTAGCTATTAAATAGTTCATAACTATTTAATAGCTATTATACCTAGTTAAAATAATTAACAATTTACCTGTAAAATAAATATAAACCCTAACATAGCTATAATATAATTATTAATTACATTGTAGCTATCTTAGGATTTATTTTATAGGTAAGTATTTAGATTTAAATAGGAATATTTTAATTAATAATATTAATATTAGATTTATTTTAATAAGAGTTTAGTTAGGGGTGTTAGGGTTAGATAGAGTTATTATACTTAATATATATATATATAATATAGTAACTATATTAACTATATGAACCCTAATATAATTAGGGTTAATATAGTTAATATAGCTGGCGGCGGTGTAGGGGGATTAGATTAGGGGTTAATACATTTATTATAGGTGGCCGCGGTGTAGGGGATGTAGATTGTAGGCAAAAGAGCAGTTTACTTTGTGACAAAGCCCCGCCAAAAGCCCTTTTAAGGGCTGGCAAAAGAGCTGTTACTTTGGGGCATGCCCCGCAAAAAGCCCTTTTAAGGGCTGGCAAAAGAGCTGTTACTTTGGGGCAATGCCACGCAAAAAGCCCTTTTCAGGGCTATTTGTAGGCTTAGACTTAGGTTTAGTGGTAGGGATAGTTTATTATTTTAGGGGTTAAATAATTTAATATAGATGGCGGTGGGGTAGGGGGATTAGATTAGGGGTTAATAATTTTAAAATAGCGGCGGGGTAGGGGCTCACTTTAGGGGATAGGTAAGGTAGATGGCGGCGGTGTTAGGGGCTCACTTTAGGGGGTTATAGATTTAATATAGCTGGCGGCGGTTTAGGGGTTAATAACTTTATTAGGTAGCTGCGGTTTAGGGGTTAATACATATTTTATTGTTAGGCTAGTGAGAGGGGATAGCGGATAGAGGGTTAGACGTGTCGGGCTATGTTAGGGAGGCGTGTTAGACTTGTCGGGCTATGTTAGGGAGGCGTGTTAGACAGTGCGGGTGATTTAGACTTTAGTCAGGTTTTGTAGGCGCCGGCAGTTTCTAACGTGCCGCAAGTCACTGGCAACGCCAGAAATTTGTACTTGCGCAGATTTCTGGACATCGCTGGTTTGTCAGACTTACGGCACGTTAGCATCTGACGGCGACATATATGGGATAGCTCGAGTTGCGAGCTGAAACTGCGGGCGACGCCGGTTCCCTTGCTTGCGCCGCAAACTACGATCTATATTGGATCGCGCCCTAGGGGCCGATTTGCTTGAAGACGTCGCCGATGGAAGAAGACTTCACTGCCGCTTGCTGGAACACATCGATCGGATGAGGAGTTCTGCCCGGCGGGGTGAATACAAGGTAGGGAGATCTTCAGGGGGGGTAGTGTTAGGTTTATTTAAGGGGGGTTTGAGTTAGATTAGGGGTATGTGGGTGGTGGGTTGTAATGTTGGGGGGTGGTATTGTAGTTTTTTTTGCAGGCAAAAGAGCAGTTTTCTTTGGGGCATGCCCCCACAAAAGGCCATTTTAAGGGCTGGTAAGGTAAAAGAGCTTTGAACTTGTTTTAATTTAGAATAGGGTAGGGAATTTTTTTATTTTGGGGGGCTTTATTATTTTATTAGGGGGCTTAGAATAGGTGTAATTCGCTTAAAAATCTTGTAATCTTTTTTTTATTTTTTGTAATTTAGTTTTTTTTTTTGTAATTTAGTTTAGTTTATTTATTTGTATTTTTAGATAGATATTTGTAGTTTATTTAATTTATTGATAGTGTAGGTGTATTTGTAACTTAGGTTAGGATTTATTTTACATGTAATTGGGTAATTATTTTAACTAGGTAGCTCTTAAATAGTTCATAACTATTTAATAGCTATTATACCTAGTTAAAATAATTAACAATTTACATGTAAAATAAATATAAACCCTAACATAGCTATAATGTAATTATTAATTACATTGTAGCTATCTTAGGGTTTATTTTATAGGTAAGTATTTAGATTTAAATAGGAATATTTTAGTTTATAATATGAATTAGATTTATTTAATAAGAATTTAGTTAGGGGTGTTAGGGTTAGATAGAGTTAATATAGTTTATATAAATACTATAGTAACTATATTAACTATATTAACCCTAATATAATTAGGGTTAATATAGTTAATATATATAATGTAATAACTATATTTACTATAATATACTTAGGGTTAATATAGATAATATAGCTGGCGGCGGGGTAGGTAGATTAAATTAGGGGTTAATAATTTTAATATAGATGGCGGCGGTGTAAGGGGTTCACATTAGGGGATAGATCAGTTAGATGGTGGCGGTTTTAGGGGTTCACATTAGGGGATAGATCAGTTAGATGGTGGCGGTTTTAGGGGTTCACATTAGGGGATAGATCAGTTAGATGGTGGCGGTTTTAGGGGCTCACAGTAGGGGGTTAGTTTATGTAGATGGCGGCGGTTTAGGGGTTAAATACTTTATTAGGGATTGCGGCGGGGGATCGCGGTTGACAGGGAGATAGACATTGCGCATGCGTTAGGTGTTAGGTTTATTTTAGAAGATCGCGGTTGACAGGGAGATAGACATTGTGCATGCGTTAGGTGTTAGGTTTATTTTAGCAGCCAGTTTAGGGAGTTACGGGGCTCCAATAGTCAGCGTAAGGCTTCTTACGGCTGCTTTTTGTGGCGAGGTGAAAATGGAGTAAGATTTCTCCATTTTCGCCACGTAAGTCCTTACGCTGTATATTGGATACCAAATTGCGCGGGTTTGGTATACCTGCCTATGGCCCAAAAAACTACGGGCGACGGCAGAAATATATGCGCGTAACTTCTAGGTTACGCCGTATATAGGATACCAAACCCGCGCAAATATTGGCGTCGCCGACTTTTGCGGGCGACGATTTTTATCGGATCGACCCCCTAATCTCTTATTAATTTTCGGAGCACTAATTGCTACCACTTGTAGTGGCTGGTTAATTATCGCAATAATTTAGTGCTCCACTTGTAATCTAGCCCTTAGTTTTTATAAAGTAAAGGGCACAAAGTGTTGAACTTTCTTTCTCTTTTGCTGTGGACCATTAGGGACAGATTTAAATCAGACAATAAAGTTTCCAATCAATGAGCTGGGCAAACAATGGCTAAGAGGAATATGACAGCGTTAAAGTAACCAGGTTTTCCCTCAGAAATTGTTTGCACAGCTCGGATTATGGACACTTTATTGCCTGTTTTTTGTATGTCCCTAGTTATTCTCAGCAAAAGAGAAAGAAGGGAAAACCAAAGTTAGAACATGACAGCACCCATTATTTTATATAAACTAACTGGACTTTAACAGGAGAATTGTCCAAAATAAACAAAGTATTATGCAAAGTTTTTTTAACTACACATAATTAATAAAATGTATGGTACAATCTAGAACTATTTTATGCCCCTTTAAGGTTTTATGATTTAAAACCCCTTAATGTTAAAGTAGTGAAATAGATTGAAATCTATTTATATATTATTAATGAACATTTAGAAAATTAAGTGACATAAAAAAACTATCATGCATATAAAACTGCACATTTAAACAATTTTGCCATAAAATTTGGAAATTATTCTAATTCTGAAACTCACAGGAGGCCCTTGTCTGTACAAACCTTGCATGTGGGATAGAAACTTGCTGACTGCCAGTGCCAAGCCCCTCCAACCCCCACCACTATATTAGTACTGGACAGTGGTGCGCACAAGCAGAAAAACAAAAAGGTTTTTTTTCTCAGCACAAGAACATCATTATAAGATGATTTTTAAAATACAGGTGGCCCTCGGTTTACAACGGTTCAATTTGCACCGCTTCAGAATAACAACCTTCTTTTTTCCAGTCATGTGACTGCTATTGAAAAGCATTGAGAAGCAGTGCATTGATTAATATAGCCAGTAGGTGGAGCTGTCCGCTTGTGTTGCAGCAAATATATGCAAGCCAAGCAAGCTAAAATGAATCAGTATAACTAGACCTGAGCTATTGAGCAGCTTTCATAGGAACAAGATCTTCCGGTCTATAAATCAGTCCAGATTGGAATGCATAGAAAGAATTGTTTGCCGAAAAGTGCAAGTAAAGTGTGTGTTGTGTGATTATGTTATTAGGTTTATAATGCTGTTTAGCAAATGTTTTTGTTTATGTAACTTAGTTTAATTATATATTCTGTGTTGTGTGATTATTTTATTAGGTTTATAATGCTGTTTAGCATTTAAAGTTTTCATTTCAAAGCTTTAAAAATAATGTATTAGGTGTTACTTTACAATTTTGAGAGGGGCCTGGAACTTAACTCCTTCACTTCCCATTGACTTACATTATAAACTGGGTTTCAATTTACAACAGTTTCGATTTACAACCATTCCTTCTGGAATCTAATCCCGGCGTAAACTGAGGGCTATCTGTACTCTATTTTCAATGCAACAAATTAAAAAATAGCGCAATTAACCTTTTTTTTTTTTATTATCAAGAAGAATGGTTATTTTGTCAAGTATTTCCAACCAGGGACAATTTTTTTCATTTACAATTTTAAACTACTTGTTGATTTCTATTATGTAATTTGCATCATTCTCTTGGTATCGTTTTTTGAAGAAGCAGTAATGCACATCTAGGACCTAGCTGAATGCATCAGGTGATCCCTGAATGCAAAACGTATTTCCTTCAGCCAGTTACAATGACAAAATAATAATATTATGCGGTGAGTGTCATCATTTTATATAAGAGTGTCTTATTTTAGGAGCGTCATGTTTAAAGCAGCAGTAAAAGGGGGATTTAAGAATTAAGAACTGTTTTACGCCGGAAAAATAATAACTGTGGCTGTTTTTAAGCACTTATTTATCCAGACAAAATTAAAAAAAAGCCACTGTAGTCATTTTTAACAGAAACCCCAATTTTTTATTTTATGATTCAGACAGAACATAACATTTTAAACAGCTTTCCTCTTTACTTTTGTTACAAAATTTGCTTCATTCCCTTGATATGTTTTGTTGAAGGAGCAGAAATGCACTACTGTGACCTACGTGAACGTATAGGCTGAACCAATGACAAAAGGTATATAAGTGCTGCATCCCATCAGCATCTAGAGCCTAGTAGTGTCTTGCTGCTCTGAGCATACCTAGGTATCCTTTTAACAAAAAAAACAAGAGAACGTAGCAAATTAGATAATAGAAAAAAATGGAAAAGTTGTTTAAAACTGCATGATCTATCTGAATCATGAAAGAAAACAATGGTCGGTTCATGTACCTCTAAACAGTAAGAACAATGCTAAACATAATCAAGTATTTACAGTAAAGATGAAAGATTAACCCCTTAACGACCAAGGACGTGCAGGGTACGTCCTCTAAAGAATGTCAGTTAACGACCAAGGATGTACCCTGCACGTCCTCGGTGTGGAAAGCAGCTGGAAGTGATCCTGCTCGCTTCCAGCTGTATTCCGGTTATTGCAGTGATGCCTCGATATGGAGGCATCCTGCAATAACCCTGCATGGCCATCCGATGCAGAGAGAGCCTCTCTGTGGCCCTCTCTGCACCAGACATCGATGGGCGGTATCGTTGGTGGGTGGGAGCCGACATGGGAGGCCGGTGGTTGGCCATCGATGGGCCATGTGATGTGAAGGGGGGCGGGATTGGGGGCGGGACCGACGGGGGCGCGCGCACGGGGGCGGCGGGCGCGTGCACGGGGCGGGAGCGGGTGGGAACTGCTACACTACAGAAAAATAAAAAAGGAGATCGAAGTTGGAGAAAGGGATCTAAGGGATCTGGAGGGGTGGGGGGTTGATCTTTAGGGGGGGGAAGCTACACTACAGAAAATTAAAAAAATAAATGAAAAAAGGCACATTTGTTTTCTAAACTGGGTACTGGCAGACAGCTGCCAGTACCCAAGATGGCGCCCATTAAGGTAGAGGGGGGGTTAGAGAGCTGTTTGGTGGGGGATCAGTGAGGTTGGGGGCTAAGGGGGATCCTACACAGCAGCATATGTAAATATGCTAAAATAAAAACATACAAAAACACAAATATACCTTTTTTTTTAGTACTGGCAGACTTTCTGCCAGTACTTAAGATGGTGGGGACAATTGTGGGGTGGGGGAGGGAAGAGAGCTGTTTGGGAGGGATCAGGGGGTCTGATGTTTCAGGTGGGAGGCTGATCTCTACCCTAAAGCTAAAATTAACCCTGCAAGATCCCTACAAGCTACCTAATTAACCCCTTCACTGCTAGCCATAATACACGTGTGATGCGCAGCGGCATTTAGCGGACTTCTAATTGCCAAAAAGCAACGCCAAAGCCACATATGTCTGCTATTTCTGAACAAAGGGGATCCCAGAGAATAATTTACAACCATTTGTGCCATAATTGCACAAGCTGTTTGCATATAATTTCAGTGAGAAACCTAAAGTTTGTGAAAAAGTTTGTGAAAAAGGGAACAATTTTTTTTATTTGATTGCATTTGGCGGTGAAATGGTGGCATGAAATATACCAAAATGGGCCTAGATCAATACTTTGGGTTTTCTACTACACTGCACTAAATCTAAAATTAACCCTACAAGCTCCCTACAAGCTTCCTAATTAACCCCTGCACTGCTGGGCATAATACACGTGTGGTGCGCAGTAGCATTTAGCAGCCTTCTAATTACCAAAAAGCAAAGCCAAAGCAATATATGTCTGCTATTTATGAACAAAGGGGATCCCAGAGAAGCATTTACAACCATTTATGCTATAATTGCATAAGTTGTTTGTAAATAATTTCAGTGAGAAACCTAAAAATGTGAAAAATTTTGTGTTTTTTTTAATTTGATTACATTTGGCGGTGAAATGGTGGCATGAAATATACCAAAATGGGCCTAGATCAATACTTGGGGTTGTCTACTACACTACACTAAAGCTAAAATTAACCCTAGAAGCTCCCTACATGCTCCCTAATTAACCCCTTTACTGCTGGGCATAATACACGTGTGGTGCGCAGTGGCATTTAGCAGCCTTCTAATTGCCAAAAAGCAACGCCAAAGCCATATATGTCTGCTATTTCTGAACAAAGGGGATCCCAGAGAATAATTTACAACCATTTGTGCCATAATTGCACAAGCTGTTTGTATATAATTTCAGTGAGAAACCTAAAGTTTGTGAAAAAGTTTGTGAAAAAGTGAACAATTTTTTTTATTTGATCACATTTGACGGTGAAATGGTGGCATGAAATATACCAAAATGGGCCTAGATCAATACTTTACATGTAAACATTGGGTATTTCTAAACTCAGGACAAAATTTAGAAACTATTTAGCATATGTTTTTTTTGGTGGTTGTAGATGTGTAACAGATTTTGGGGGTCAAAGTTAGAAAAAGTGTGTTTTTTTCCATTCTTTCCTCATATTTTATATTTTTTTTTAGTAAATTATAAGATATGATGAAAATAATGGTATCTTTAGAAAGTCCATTTAATGGCGAGAAAAACGGTATATATTATGTGTGGGTACAGTAAATGAGTAAGAGGAAAATTACAGCTAAACACAAACACCGCAAAAATGTAAAAATAGCCTTGGTCCCAAACGGTCAGAAAATGGAAAAGTGCTTTGGTCATTAAGGGGTTAATAATAATACATATTGAAGAAATAAAAGTAAAGTTGTAGTTTCCATAAGGTAATAGAATCCAACATGTTGTAAAGGAAAATGAAAAGATATTATTACCTTTGCTGAAGCCATTTAGGGACATTTATGCACAAGTCACTGATTGCACAAATAATGCATGTGTAAAATATAGCAGTGTTAGGCTTTGAAAGTCTACTATTTTCATAGTTAAAAGGATAGGAAACCCAATTTTATTCTTTCATAAGAGCGCGTGCAATTTAAAACAGTTTTCCAATTTACCTCTATTATCAAATTTGTTTCATTCTCTTGGTATCCTTTGTTGAAAAGCATACCTAGGTATGCTCGGATCTGCTGATTGGTGGCTGCCTCATGTTACTGACTCACTTATGTGTATTGCTGTTTCTTCACATTTAAAGAAAAAGGAGACCAAATAAATAATAAAAGTACATTTTTAGACGAAACATTTGATATTACAATTTCATTGTCCCTTTAAAGCTGCTAAGTGAAAGTTTTTAACATGGCAAAAGGTTCATTTAACTTGGAAGGATATTCAAGGTGTTTATAGCGTTGTGGTACTGTTGAATGACCTCACTCCTGATAATGTGTATGGGACATATTAACAGCATTTGTGCACACAAGCACTAACTTCATTGTATTTCTCTAAGTTAATTCAACCAACAAAGAACTGTTGTAAATCGTGGTTGCTCTGTAACTTTCAAAATGTTTATTTTAAAATGGCAAAACCATTATTTTTCATGCATTTTATACATGAGTAAATGAATGTAAAAGCCACAGTGCAATTTAATCTATTTTTTTTTTTAATTCCCTTCTCTGATGAGCAGAGATTTTAGCAACTCACTAAAAAAAAAAAAGTCTGTGTTCTTGTCATGAGCGTTGGTCTATAAAATACATCAGTGTTTATCAACATTCAAAGTCTGTGATTAAGAACTGCAAATGTTTGAGTTAGAAATGCTTTTTAGCCTGTAATTTCCCTTCAGTTCCAGCCTGTATTTCTTTATGAGGCAGCACAGTGGGTCTTTTTTTTTTCCATGTCCATCATCGGGTTGTAATTATTGCCGTTCTCAAAGTTATGCCAGATGGGCTCTTTAGAAACAGACATGCAGCCTGTTTATGAGGGACGAAGAAGAGGATAAATAGTATTTCGGAGTGAAAACAAATATGAGAGAATGAATGTAACCTTACTCCACATAGATCTATTGAGGGACCCTCACAAAAATAAAGCTTGATCCTTCTGCTCGACTGGAAAAAAAAAATATGTGCTACAAAACCAGGAGGCTCATGTCTAAAGCAAAACACTACATCAAATTATCATACAATTAGAAATTTGAAATGTTACTGGGTACTTGAAACAAGACTAAAAGGGGTCCAAATATTTGTTTAGCAAGCTTATATTAATTCCAGAAATTTGTCTTTGCATCTAAAAAATGGCATTTGAAAATTAAAGGTCCTTTTTATTTATTTATTTATTGCTATTTTTTTTTTTTTGTGCTTACTAGGGATGGGCGAATGTGTTTATATTAGAATTCGAATGTTAGATTGAATGTTATTGTAGAAATTTGATTTATATAATCGAATGTTGATAAGAACAAATATTCTTAAGAGTTTTATAATAGAATGCTATTTACAGTTTTAGAAATGTCACTTTTCGAATTTGAATGTTTATAATTAGATTGATTGTCCACATTAAAAATTTTGATATTAACATTCCATTTAATAAATACTATTAAAGGGACACTGAACACACGGTTTTTCTTTCGTGACTCAGAAAGAGCATGCAATTTTAAGCAGCTTTCTAATTTACTCCTATTATCAATTTTTCTTCGTTCTCTTGCTATCTTTATTTGAAAAAGAAGGCATCAGCTTTTTTATTGATTCAGAACTCTGGACAGCACTTTTTTATTGGTGGATGAATTTATCCACCAATCAGCAAGAACAACTCAGGTTGTTTACCAAAAATGGGCCGGCATCTAAACTTGCATTTCAACATCCTTGCATTTCAAATAAAGATACCAAGAGAATGAAGAAAATTTGATAATAGGAGTAAATTAGAAAGTTGTTTAAAATTTCATGCTCTATCTGAATCACGGAAGAAAATTTTTTGGGTTCAGTGTCCCTTTAAGAAGTTCAACAGTTCATGTGGTAGGGAATTTAGTAAATTGATACATAATAGATACAAACATATCAATTTAAATGTTTCTATTTCGAATATTGCATAATTCGAATATTACATTTAAAGAAAGCATTAGAAATACTATTTACATTAAACGAATGTTAGAATTTTGTACAAACATTCGAAATTACGAAATGAATGAACGAATGTGTTAAACTTCGTTTAATTTTTCAAATATTGTGAAACATTCGCCCATTCCTACTGCCTACTAATAATAACTGTGGTGGCGCTTTTTATTTTGCAGCCAATGAGCTTCTATCCCACTGTAAAAATAACCAGCTTTAACATAACCTTTGTTCATGAAAGAAATATTTGTAACATTTTTAAGTAATGCTCTGACATATGCAAAAAAAAATTTAATTTTCAATTAAGTTGTCACTTGAATACAACGTTTGCGGTAATTGTTTATCAATAGCAAAACTTCACGCACAACTTGTCTTATTTTGATGACCTAATCCGGAGTTGTTACTAAAGTAGACACATTTAGCCACTTGATATTTGTTTTCATTTGGTTTACAGTTTTTAATCTGATAATCTCTGCTGTAGCTAATCAGAGACAGATATGTAAGAGGGTTAGGCATATGCAGTGTGCACATCCAATCCTCAGAATTGGAAAACACACAGTAAACATTATAACAATGAAACTCCCTGCACTGCAATTACAATACATTTCTGAACTGCCTTTCAGTATTGCTCTTCTGCTATCGATTTTCCAGGTGTTCCAGGCAATCAATCACTGACACTTGCGCCCTCCAGGTTTACAGGCCGTCTCTAAGAAGAAGCTGCAAATATCTGCTAAGTGTGCTGTTTCTTACCAGAGATATTCTGTAAATGATCTATTGTACTAGCCAGCAGCGGATCTACTTAACAAAGGGCCCTGGTGCAAATGATTTTTGGGGCCCCAAAAGGTAACTCAGTAATAAGCAATAGTAATATTATACATGCTACTCTGTATAATGATTTTGAAGATAGAAAGACAGACAAACAGACGGATGAATGGACTGGCAACCAGCACTAATTAAAGACTCCTATGAATTAGGATTGTACACATTCTACACACTCCTGTGTATAGACTGGCTACTATAGGCCCTCCTACTACTTGGGCCCTGGTGCCTATGCACCTGTTGCACCAATGGTAGTTCCTCCCCTGGTACCAGCGATATGCTGTGTAATAGGCCATAACGCTCTATGAGGCATATTTAACAAATGTCTGTCGGACCTGATCCGACAGTGCGGATCAGGTCTGCTAGACCTATCTGAATGTGGAGAGCAATACGCTGTCCGTATTCAGCATTGCACCAGCAGCTCACAAGAGCTGCTGGTGCAACGCCGCCCCCTGCAGACTCGCGGCCAATCGGCCGCCAGCAGGGGGTGTCAATCAACCCGATCGTACTCGATCGGGTTGAATTCCGGCGTTGTCTGTCCGCCTGCTCAGAGCAGGCGGACAGGTTATGGAGCAGCGGTCTTTAGACCGCTGCTTCATAACTGGTGTTTCTGGCGAGCCTACAGGCTCGCCAGAAACACGGGGCCTCAACCTCCATCCGGAGCTTGATAGATAGGCCCCTATGCCTCAGCAGAAGACAAGACTTAATGGGTAGTCTGGAGAGGTACATAAATACTACCTTTACAAATCAATTGAGCAGATTAATTTATGTGTGTGGTATTAAAGGGACATAAAGCCCATATTTTTTTTTTTTATGATTGAGATAGAGCACACAGTTTTAAACAACTTTCCATTTTACTTCCATTTAAAAGTTGCTTCATTCTTTTGGTGTCCTTTAATGGAGAAGCTATGCACTACTAGGAGCTAGCAGAACACATTTGGTGAGCCAATGATAAGAGTCATATAAGTGCAGCCACCAATCAGCAGCTAGCTTTCAGTAGTGCAATGCTGCTCCTGAGCCTACCTTTGTACTGTATGCTTTTCAACAAAGGATACCAATAGAACAAAGACAATTATACAATAGAAGTAAACTGGAAAGTTTAAAATGACATGCTCTGTCTGAATTGTGATTTTTTTTTAAAAAAATGATGTCCCTTTAAGCAAAGAGCAGATTGGGATAAGTATAGTGCTGAAGGGAGATTATCTAAGCTTCACTTTCTGCGTATAGCATCTAACAATTGCTTCTATTTTTGTATGGATGTGTTTTTTTAGTATTTTGGTAAAAGCTCACTACCTTTTAGTTTGCGAGAAAAAACTGTGAGATCTGTATGAAATGTTTTGAGAATTATGCTGGAATTAGAAAGACAATTTTATATATACGCCCATGGATCGCCCATGGTCAGACCATTTTACGTAAAACAACAATTGTGCTAAGCATTTTGTATTTCGAAGTACGAATTTCTAGGGCCTAGATTTAGAATTTTGTCGGTAACGACCCGCGTAGCTAACGCCGGGCTTTTTTCTGGCCGCACCATAAAAATAACTCTGGTATTGAGAGTCCACATAAAGGCTGCGTTAGGCTCCAAAAAAGAGCGTAGAGCATTTTTAACGCAGCTTCAACTCTCGATACCAGAGTTGCTTACGCAAGCGGCCAGCCTCAAAAACGTGCTCGTGCACGATTAACCCATAGGAAACAATGGGGCTGTTTGAGCTGAAAAAAACCCAAACACCTGCAAAAAAGCCGCGTTCAGCTCCTAACGCAGCCCCATTGTTTGCTATGCGTAAACACTTCCTACGTCTGCACCTTACACCCTAACATGTACCCCGAGTCTAAACACCCCTAACCTTACACTTATTAACCCCTAATCTGCCGCCCCCGCTATCGCTGACCCCTGCATATTATTATTAACCCCTAATCTGCCGCTCTGTAAACCGCCGCTACTTACATAATCCCTATGTACCCCTAATCTGCTGCCCTAACATCGCCGACCCCTATATTATATTTATTAACCCCTAATCTGCCCCCCACAACGTCGCCTCCACCTGCCTACACTTATTAACCCCTAATCTGCTGACCGGACCTGAGCGCTACTATAATAAAGTTATTAACCCCTAATCCGCCTCACTAACCCTATAATAAATAGTATTAACCCCTAATCTGCCCTCCCTAACATCGCCGACACCTAACTTCAATTATTAACCCCTAATCTGCCGACCGTAGCTCACCGCTATTCTAATAAATGGATTAACCCCTAAAGCTAAGTCTAACCCTAACACTAACACCCCCCTAAGTTAAATATAATTTTAATCTAACGAAATTAATTAACTCTTATTAAATAAATTATTCCTATTTAAAGCTAAATACTTACCTGTAAAATAAATCCTAATATAGCTACAATATAAATTATAATTACATTGTAGCTATTTTAGGATTAATATTTATTTTACAGGCAACTTTGTAATTATTTTAACCAGGTACAATAGCTATTAAATAGTTAAGAACTATTTAATAGTTACCTAGTTAAAATAATTACAAAATTACCTGTAAAATAAATCCTAACCTAAGTTACAATTAAACCTAACACTATACTATCATTAAATTAATTAAATAAAATACCTACAATTACCTACAATTAAACCTAACACTACACTATCAATACATTAATTAAATACAATATCTACAAATAACTACAATGAAATAAACTAACTAAAGTACAAAAAATAAAAAAGAACTAAGTTACAAAAAATAAAAAAATATTTACAAACATAAGAAAAATCTTACAACAATTTTAAACTAATTACACCTACTCTAAGCCCCCTAATAAAATAACAAAGCCCCCCAAAATAAAAAATGCCCTACCCTATTCTAAATTACTAAAGTTAAAAGCTCTTTTACCTTACCAGCCCTGAACAGGGCCCTTTGCGGGGCATGCCCCAATAAGTTCAGCTCTTTTGCCTGTAAAAAAAACATACAATACCCCCCCCCAACATTACAACCCACCACCCACATACCCCTAATCTAACCCAAACCCCCCTTAAATAAACCTAACACTAAGCCCCTGAAGATCTTTCTACCTTGTCTTCACCTCACCGGGTTCACCGATCGGTCCAGAAGAGCTCCTCCAATGTCCTGATCCAAGCCCAAGCGGGGGGCTGAAGATGTCCATGATCCAGTAGAAGTCTTCATCCAAGCGGGGCAGAAGAGGTCCATGATCCGGCTGAAGTCTTCATCCAAGCGGGGCAGAAGAGGTCTTCCATCCGATTGAAGTCTTCATCCAAGCGGGATCTTCTATGGTCATCCATCCGGAGTGGAGCGGCAGGATCCTGAAGACCTCCGACGCGGAACATCCATCCTGGCCGACGACTGAACGACGAATGACGGTTCCTTTAAATGACGTCATCCAAGATGGCGTCCCTCGAATTCCGATTGGCTGATAGGATTCTATCAGCCAATCGGAATTAAGGTAGGAATATTCTGATTGGCTGATGGAATCAGCCAATCAGAATCAAGTTCAATCCGATTGGCTGATCCAGGTAATTGTAGGTAATTGTAGGTATTTTATTTAATTAATTTAATGATAGTATAGTGTTAGGTTTAATTGTAACTTAGGTTAGGATTTATTTTACAGGTAATTTTGTAATTATTTTAACTAGGTAACTATTAAATAGTTCTTAACTATTTAATAGCTATTGTACCTGGTTAAAATAATTACAAAGTTGCCTGTAAAATAAATATTAATCCTAAAATATCTACAATGTAATTATAATTTATATTGTAGCTATATTAGGATTTATTTTACAGGTAAGTATTTAGCTTTAAATAGGAATAATTTATTTAATAAGAGTTAATTAATTTCGTTAGATAAAAATTATATTTAATTTAGGGGGGTGTTAGTGTTAGGGTTAGACTTAGCTTTAGGGGTTAATCTATTTATTAGAATAGCGGTGAGCTCCGGTCGGCAGATTAGGGGTTAATAATTGAAGTTAGGTGTCGGCGATGTTAGGGAGGGCAGATTAGGGGTTAATACTATTTATTATAGGGTTAGTGAGGCGGATTAGGGGTTAATAACTTTATTATAGTAGCGGTGCGGTCCGCTCGGCAGATTAGGGGTTAATAAGTGTAGGCAGGTGGAGGCGACGTTGAGGGCGGCAGATTAGGGGTTAATAAATATAATATAGGGGTCGGCGGTGTTAGGGGCAGCAGATTAGGGGTACATAAGTATAACGTAGGTGGCGGCGCTTTGCGGTCGGCAGATTAGGGGTTAATTATTGTAGGTAGCTGGCGGCGACGTTGTGGGGGGCAGGTTAGGGGTTAATAAATATAATACAGGGGTCGGCGGTGTTAGGGGCAGCAGATTAGGGGTACATAAGGATAACGTAGGTGGCGGTCAGCAGATTAGGGGTTAAAAAATGTAATCGAGTGGCGGCGATGTGGGGGGACCTCGGTTTAGGGGTACATAGGTAGTTTATGGGTGTTAGTGTACTTTAGAGTACAGTAGTTAAGAGCTTTATGAACCGGCGTTAGCCCAGAAAGCTCTTAACTACTGACTTTTTTCCTGCGGCTGGAGTTTTGTCGTTAGATGTCTAACGCTCACTTCAGACACGACTCTAAATACCGGAGTTAGAAAAATCCCATTGAAAAGATAGGATACGCAATTTACGTAAGGGGATCTGTGGTATGGAAAAGTCGCGGCTGAAAAGTGAGCGTTAGACCCTATTTTGAGTGACTCCAAATACCGGAGGTAGCCTAAAACCAGCGTTAGGAGCCTCTAACGCTGGTTTTCACGGCTAACGCCAAACTCCAAATCTAGGCCTAGGTGTTTTTGCACATCCAGTGTACTTAAATTACGATTCACACTGTGCATAAGTAATACAATTTATTCCCATGTAATTTTCATAAACATTTTAAGTTCTTAATAAAATACGATTGTTGGTGAACAATTTTGTTACAATTTTTGATGCACATTAACAATACAATTTTTACCTGCATATTTTTCGTGAATGATTAATTTATTAATTTTGTACGATTTTTAAATTACAAATTTAATTGTGAACTTTTATAATGTATGTATCTCCTCCCCATACGAAAATGCATTATACACCCCTTGGCGAGACACCCTGTTTTCAGGGTAAAAAGTATCTTTCCATAATTCCACCAGGGATATAGAAGGACTTGCGAGCATTCATATAGAGACCTTAAAGGGACACTGAACCCAAAATTTTTTTTTCGTGATACAGATAGAGCATGCAATTTTAAACAACTTTCTAATTTACTCCTATTATCAAATTTTCTTCATTCTCTTGGTATCTTTATTTGAAATGCAAGAATGTAAGTTTAGATGCCGGCCCATTTTTGGTGAACAACCTGGGTTGTTCTTGCTGATTGGTGGATAAATTCATCCACCAATGAACAAGTGCTTTGCAGGTTCTGAACCAAACAAATAGCTTAGATGCCTTCTATTTCAAATAAAGATAGCAAGAGAATGAAGAAAAATTTATAATAGGAGTAAATTAGAAAGTTGCTTAAAATTGCATGCTCTATCTGAATCATGAAATAAAAAAAATGGGTTCAGTGTCCCTTTAAGATCACAGAGCCCATTGTGAGAATAAATATATATGCACTACAACAATTTAATCAAATAGAGACACATGCATCTGAATTTATGTAGTGTCAAACTTCTATAGGTGGGGGGAACATCTCCAGGGTTCAACTAAAGTAGAAAATCAGTAGAGGAGGTATTACAACAAAATCCCACCTGCAAGGCACAGTCATTCTTACCTGCAAAATGTTGCAGAACTAGTTTTATTTAGTTTCATTACTGCCCTTAAATCTTTTCTTTTTATTCTTAGCTTTTAAGTCAAACCCTGAAAACAAAATCCCTGTTTGGTTTGCACGCTCCTATATAAACAGAAGGCTGCAGCATAAAGAGCCCAGGAGAGTAAAAAAAAATGTTGCAATTTATTTTGTTGTTGTTGAACTTCAGTTTCATTTCCAAGACCTGTAGCTTAGGTTTTTTTGGCAGGTCTTCTGAGCTGTGTTTCTCTGGCAAGGAGGGAAAACAGAGGTAGAGGTCAGCAGCTAACAAAGACAAAGAGAATTGGTAAGACTGGTAGCCTAGAGTTCAGCTTATTGTAGACATGGGGTGTTAGCTATTTCTGAAGGCCAAGCCTGGACTTCTATCAGCAGTTAATGAGCCAAGACCTGCAACAGATAGCCACTTTCAACCTACAAAAGCTTTTAGATGTCTCTGTTTACTTTGATCCATTTCAGTTCATTTGAGCTCTATTGGGATATTTTTTTTCCTTTCTCCCCCACTAGATAAACTGCCATTTTCAGCTGAACAATAGTATCCTTTACTAAACTTATCCACAAACAAGTTCTAAGATCTTCAGTCAAGTTCTTTTACAATAGAATGTCGGAGGAAATCTGGGGACTTTGGGAAAGTACAAAAAAAAAAAAAAAGGTTGGCTACAAAATTGTAATTAAAAATCCTAAAGCAGAGAGATAAGTGAAAAAAGGGTAAAAAAAAAAAAGGATGACTATTTTCAAGGGACATTTAAGTTATTTATTCCTGATTAGGTGAACTGCGCAATCTTTTATCCGTTGTTATTTTATCCATGTGATACCAAAAGAGCTTTCTTTGTTAAAATGTTCTCAGAAAGGATAAAACTAATTTGCTGGAATGTGAAATAATCCAGAAAGTAAGAGGACTGTGCTTAATGTTCACAGACTGGGAACAGCAAATTAATTTGCCATGGTTTCCAGTCCCTGGGGCACAAAGCTGGAATTTAAAGCTTCCGAAGAAAGCTGTGGTGCTAATGGATTTGCATCAGACCTGGCATGCTAATGGAGATGGTGTCTTCTAATGAGCTTTTAATTACATCTGTTTGGTGCTTGACACTCTTGTAAAAGAGGGCATTCTTGTGATGACAGTACACATTGCTAACCCACAGGTGCAAATGACCAGAGTTAGTAAACTGGTAGGGCAGATTTTGGTAAGCATTTATGTATAGAATGATATTGTTTCCCCATCTTTAAAGGAATATTGCACATAAAATAAATAAATTAAAAATAAACTATATATATATAATATATTTATATATATATGTGTGTGTTTATATATATATATATATATATATATTTATATTTATATATATGTGTGTGTGTGTGTGTGTGTATATATATATAAACAGCAGACAGGCCAGCACTCATGGTTAACATTTTATCCACCCAGGGTATTTACAAAGTATTGATAGTAGTGAAGAAAGAGGATGCACTCGCCAGGATTTCAAAGTTACCATTTAATGTAACATTTCGGGGTGTTACCCCCTTAGTCAGACAATACAAAATAACATTGTTATTTTGTATTGTCTGATGAAGGGGGTAACACCCCGAAACGTTACATTCAATGGTAACTTTAAAATCCTGGCAAGTTCATCCCTTTACTTCACTACTATATATATTCTTTATAGCATGGCCTAGTACTCACGGTAACCTTTGAACCACTGGGGTGCACATCAAAGAGATCCTGCATAATTCAAAGATCCAACATATCGCAAAAAGGAAGGCACTCGCCGGGTTTAATAAGGATAAAGTTTTATTCCTTATGAAGTAACGTTTCAGAGTTTTACCTCCGTTTTCAAACTGACAACCAGTGCCTTCCTTTTTGCTATATATATGTGTGTAAGGTGACAGCACCACATCAGTTTTTAAAGGTGAAAAATTATTTTATTTAGATACAGAACCATAAAAGCAACGTTTTGGACCTACATGGTCCTTAATCATGTAGGTCCGAAATGTCGCTTTTATGGTTCTGTATCCAAATAAAATAATTTTTCACCTTTAAAACTGCTGTGGTGCTGTCACATTACGTATATGGACTACAGTGCTTGGAGGTTTGCGGATGCTCCATTGTGACAGGCACACATTGAGTAAATTATATGCGGGTCTAGTGCTGGACTCAATCTATATATATATACAAAACAGCAATTTAAAATATGAGGAGGCGAAAAGCGAGTTTAAAATCCTCCACTAAATCTAAAATGTAGAGAAAATAACTCATTGCGTAAACCATTTACAAATCTAAACAAGTCAGAAGACTTGCTTATACCCCAGAAACTCTCTGATTACACTGTTTCCAATGCAGCAAAGGACTCTGGGGGAAGATATGCAAATGAGGTTCACAATGACTCACTTTTTTATTTCTAGCCTGCTTTTTTTTCTCTCCCTCTCTCTCTCTCTCTCTCTCTCTCTCTCGCTCTCTCTCCTCTCTCTCTTCTCTCTCTCTCTCTCCTCTCTCTCTCCTCTCTCTCCTCTCTCTCTCTCTCTCCTCTCTCTCTCCTCTCTCTCTCTCTCTCTCTCTCCTCTCTCTCTCCTCTCTCTCTCTCTCTCCTCTCTCTCTCTCTTCTCTCTCTCTCTCTCTCTCTCTCTCTCCTCTCTCTCTCTCTCTCTCTCTCTCTCCTCTCTCTCTCTCTCTCTCTCTCTCTCTCTCTCTCTCTCTCCTCTCTCTCCTCTCTCTCTCCTCTCTCTCCTCTCTCTCTTCTCTCTCTCTCTCTCTCTCTCTCCTCTCTCTCTCTCTCTCTCTCTCTCTCTCTCTCTCTCCTCTCTCTCTCCTCTTTCTCCTCTCTCTCTCTCTCTCTCTCTCTCTCTCTCTCTCTCTCTCTCTCTCCTCTCTCTCCTCTCTCTCTCTCTCTCTCTCTCTCTCTCTCTCTCTCTCTCTCTCTCCTCTCTCTCTCCTCTCTCTCTCCTCTCTCTCTCTCTCTCTCTCTCTCTCTCTCTCTCTCTCTCTCTCTCTCTCTCTCTCTCTCTCTCTCTCTCTCTCTCTCTCTCTCTCCTCTCTCTCCTCTCTCTTTTTACAGATTGCTCATTAGCTGTTACAGGAATTTCCTGCAGTCCTATTTGTAAAAATTGTCATGTCACACAAGCATAGATTTTTATCTGAATGCCCTAACTCTTTTTGGAGCAGCCAAAATTTTAAGATAATTTAAAAATGTAAATCAGATGCATCAGCATTCAGGGGTAGAAAAAAATAACAATGCCCCTAACAAAATAAAGGACTCTGGGGGGAGATATGCAAATGAGGTTCACAATGACTCACTTTTTTATTTCTAGCCTTTTTTTTTTTTTTTTCTCTCCCTCTCTCTCTCTCTCTCTCTCGCTCTCTCTCCTCTCTCTCTTCTCTCTCTCTCTCTCTCTCTCTCTCTCTCCTCTCTCTCTCCTCTCTCTCTCCTCTCTCTCTCCTCTCTCTCTCCTCTCTCTCTCTCTCTCTCTCTCCTCTCTCTCTCCTCTTTCTCCTCTCTCTCTCTCTCTCTCTCTCTCTCTCTCCTCTCTCTCTCCTCTCTCTCTCTCTCTCTCTCTCTCTCTCTCTCCTCTCTCATCTCTCCCCTCTCTCTCTCTCTCTCTCCTCTCTCTCTCCTCTCTCTCTCTTTTTACAGATTGCTCATTGGCTGTTACAGGAATTTCCTGCAGTCCTATTTGTAAAAATTGTCATGTCACACAAGCATAGATTTTTAACTGAATGCCCTAACTTTTTTTGGAGCAGCCAAAATTTTAAGATAATTTAAAAATGTAAATCAGATGCATCAGCATTCAGGGGTAGAAAAAAATAACAATGCCCCTAACAAAATAAATTAAATGGTAAAATATGTAGTGGCAGAGAGTTGTTTGTTGTACTCTTGAGCTTCAGATCCACAAATTCCCTTATAAATGGACTCCACAATCCAGTTGCATTTGTCCTATCTTGCTTCCCCCCCCAAAAAAAAAAACAAACCCCCCCCCCAAATGTCTAATGAATAGAATACACAGAAATCCAAAAATATACAGCCAATGTACAAATGTATTCTGCTTATTCTTTCTGATCTTTCTAAATTGTGAAAAAAAAATGTGGTTTCATGTCCCTTTAAGTTGGACTTTACTGTCCCTTTGAGCATGGTTATTGGTCACATTGTTTAAAACCTTTATTTCTAATGACTCATTCCATTCTTGTTTTATTTTTATAGCAACTCATAAAACTTAATTAAAAGTATATATTGTTGAAGCCAAACAGTAGATTATTTTCACTGGTTTTATTATTAAAGGGCCTTTATAGTCAAAAAAATGACATCTTTAGAGCATGTCATTTTAAGACTATCAACCCTGCAGAAGGGGTTAAATACAGAGTAGAAATTCTGCGGAACCCACCACTGATCCAATCAACAACGCTAGTTGCACATCTGAGTCATGTGACTAGCGATGCTGATAGGATCAGCGGCGAGTTCTGCTTTGGACCAGCGGTGCTCTGCAGGTCTTGAGCAGCACTTCTGCGTATTTAACCCTTTTTCTGTGGTTAAACACACAGTACTGCAGGGTCGATAATCATAAAATTACATGCTTTAGCGAATTAGAACATGTCACTTTTCGACTTAATGGCCTTTTACTCTAGTTTATTTGACCATTTAGATTGCCAGACAAAAAGTTGCACACAGTTTGTCACTAATTAGACAAAAACCTGAGAAGGGTAAGAGGTAGAAAACAATACGGCTGACACTGTTTCTTCCCCACCTCTGTGACTCCACTGTCTGCTTTGTCCCATAGTAGAATTGTCCTAGAAGACTGTGCTACATTAAAAAAAGGTGTAGGCTTGGCATAGATGTCTGTCTATGTAGGAATCAGCTATGTGATCTTAGTTGTTGGACCTAGATTGTCAGTTCTCTAGGGAACAGGGCCCTATAATCCTTCTGACTCAGTCTGTCGATTCCCATCTATTCTTTTTTTATGTATTCCCTGTATAATGCTGTGGCACATTACAAATACAGATACTACCACTACTAATACTAATATTAATTACATTGAATAATGCAGTATATAATATTTTGTAGGGATGTGCAAAAATTGTCTTTCTCTATTCATCAGTAAAACCAATGTCTAAAATGTCTGCTGCATTTGGCTAATGTTGGAGCTGGATTTCTTAGAAAAAAAGTGCAGTACAATAATATCTGTGGAAATAAAGAGAGTAGAGTGTTGCACATTTTCTCTAAGAGATCTGGCAATAAAATTAGATGAATGCAGCAGAATGTGTTTTTTGGACATTTATTTTACTTACAAATAACAAAATCAGACTTTTTGCACATCCCCAATTCCCCCCCCCCCCATATATTGTGTGCAGTTTATATTTGGGCTTTAGAGCCAGAGTAGAGGGAGAGCTATGGAAACCATAGTCTCATAATGCTCCTGCAAAGCTCTCAATCGTTATTATTATTAGTTATTTGTAGAGCGCCAACAGATTCCGCAGCGCTAATACTGCATATTGTGGGATTGTCTTGGTTCGGGAGCTCTTCCTAATCCTCTGGCAGATTTTCCTGTCCTCAAAATATCCTAGTTTCCAAAGAGAAATCATTTACCACTTTGACTCCATCCAAGCTTCCCTGACTATTCCCAAAACCGCCTATTTACAGACAAACATCTACTTGTTTCCCTAACTCAGGCTAGGCTTCCAAATACCAGAAGGCCATGAACAAATGTTTTGTGGACCCAGGACATACTTGAAAATGAGACAAAATCTCAATGTATCCTTCCTGGTAAAATAGTTTATAAATAAATAAATAAATAAATAAAATGCAGGGAGATATGCCCGGGTGACCTGCTTATTTGATTCTCTGCTGCCAAGTGTGTCTATACCCCCCTTAAAGTGTGTGAACTATGTCAATACAGAGGTTTATGACTCTTTGTTTATTATTCCATACCACTAAAAAAAAATTCTTACCCGAGAGATTCAGTTTCGGTAGTTTTTGCTCATAAGTGGTTTTGTGACCCTGGCTGGATGGTCTATAGGTATAACTGGGCATTTCTGGCCTATGTTAAATTTACACGTTATTGTTTACCTCTGCCGAGCACAGACTTACCCCCTCCACCAGGCATCATTAATTACCACAACCAGCTTAAGCAGTCAGACCAGTGTATGACCCTGGCAGTGGTTGGTTAAATCCTTGTTCTGTGTTTGTTATGGTCTACATACATGGTGCTCTATAGGAATTTTCCTAATCAAGAGCACAATAGTGGGCACAATGTGGACTGTTGCTAAAAGCCCCATTTGAGCAAAAAAAAAAATCCAGAATCCACTGTGGGCACCCATGTCTTTATATAGCATAGGTGATGACTAGCACCCCCATTTCAACAGCACCCTTTCCAGTGCAAGTAAATATCATCTGGCAAGATTGAATGCAGTCATGATGATTATATGTACTTGCAATGTCTGCCTGTACAAATATGGTGGCAGCAAAACACTTTTCTAAAATGATGTGACCTTTTTGTGCACGGGGTGCACACAGAAGGTCCAGACATGGGGATAGATTTGTTAAAACCCTACGGTTGCAAGTTCTCACAAGAGCGGTCACCAGACCGCCACTTCCCTAACCTCTTCGCCACCTCTAAGGTGGCGAAATTCAATCTCCTCAGTCTAGTCAGACCGAGGAGATTGACAGCTCCTGCCTGTGCTTGATTGGCTGTGCGCGGGCAGGGGGAGGGATTGCACGCGAGCACAAAATTGCGCTTGTGTGCAATGGCGAATACCTGCGGGTAATTTCGCCCCGCCACAGGCGAGCTGAGGCGTACATGATGCATGATGCAGGTGGAGTCTGGCCCCACAAAACAACCCTGTAGAGACACCACTACTAGCTGCAGGATTAGATGAGCCTTCTGGGTGTGGCCCATTCTTATTTTGGAGAACTCTGAGACCCCTGTATTTACACTGTGTGTGTGAGTATGTGTGTGAGAGTATGTGTGAGAGTATGTGTGTGTGAGTATGTGTGTGTGTGTTAGTGAGCATGTGCTTGTGAGTATGTGTGTGTGCGTGAGTATGTGTGAGTGTGTTTGTGTGTGTGTTTGCGAGTATGTGTTAGTGAGCATGTGTTTGTGAGTGTGTGTGTGAGCGTGTGTTTGTGTATGTGTGTGAGTATGTGTGTGAGTATGTGTGTGTGAGTATGTTTTATTGAGCATGTGTTTGTAAGTGTTTGTGTGAGCGTGTGTTTGTGTGAGTATGTGTGTGTATGTATATGAAAGTGTGTGTGCATATGAGTGTGTGTGTATGAGTGTGTGTGTGTATGTGTATATGTGTGTATATGCGTATGAGTGTGTGTTTGTATGTGTTTGTGTGTGTGTGTGTGGGTGTATGTGTGTATGCGTATTAGTGTGTGTTTGTGTTTCTGTGCGTGATATATAAAATGGTTAAGGACTATGGTTAATCTCATGACTGTGAGAGAGGGTTGTGGAGCACTGCATAGCAATAAATTAGAGCCAGCTCTGGCAGACAACATTCAAATATTTTTATTTGGATTAAAGGCAACATTTTTAATGCAGCTATCACAACACTGACATTCCTCCTCTTGCAGCGCTTCAACCTCAACATTTTAATTGTCACAGTTAATATGATGACGTTTTGTTAATAAATTGTGAGAGATGATTTGCAAGAATGTTGAGTATTTTGTGGGTACTATTAATCTCAGAATGTTTATTTTGCATGCTATGTAAAGGGACATTCTAATGCACAAACGGAATGCTATAATTTGTTAAAGCAGGTCATGTTTGCATTACTGACCCTAGACAACCATGTGTTTAACATCTGCAAAAGGGTTAAACACATATGTAAAGTTCCACTCAGGAGCTGCAAGCATTTAAGGCACAGCCAGTGATAGGTGGGGTAGTGGATGCACTGCTGCCAATGGGCTCATGGGCTGTTTCCTGCTTGGGACCAGTAGTTATCTGGGGCTATATATATGTGTTTAACCTCTTGATGGAGTTAATACACACAGTGAGTAGTAAAAATATAGTTATGTAATGAATTATAAGTAAGTTTGCACTACACTTTCATTAGTATCATTGCACTGAGATTTTTTTCTCTAAATCATACAATGGTTTTACTGCTCAAAAGATATAAAAAATGAGTTTTCTCCTGTGATTTCAAACAGTGAGGCCTTTAAGTACAACAATTTGAGAGACTGTAACAAGCTTTACTTATGTTGTATTAAACTTGGTTTTCAATTGACTATAAAATGTTTCTGAATGTGCCAAACATGCATTAAGATACACTGCTCCCTTCATGCATATATACAAGTAGACTGGTCCTTTTTAAAGAGCTTTAATCTGCAATCTTCAAATAGGAAGTTATTCATCTTTATTGCCAGCCAGTTCTCAGTGGTGGTCGTAGCAAGGTTTTTTTTTTATTTTTATTGCTTCTGTGTTTAGTTGTTCTTTGACATGATAGAAGTCAGCTGCAGTTCAATGAGCTCACTATTTGTGTAAGGTAATTGCTTGCTTCCTTCAATATATGCTAAGTTTTTCCTTTTATGAGTAGGGTGGCTGGAAAAATTAAGTTAAGGGATATAGCTATCTACTGTTAATTAACCTCTTCCCCAAACACATTAGCGAGACGGGTCAAACGACAGTTGAGTGTTAAGTGCTTCATTACAAGGTAATTTTTCAACTAAAAGATAAATCTTATTTGTAAAAAAAAACAAAAAACAAAGATGGCAGAAACACAAAATGTGCTTGAACAGTTTGTTATTTTAGCTTTGTTTATTAAAAGATAAACAGTTGAAAAAAAGCAGCATTTAGGATTTTACAAGTTTTGGCTCTCTGAAAGGTATCAAAATACGAAATTCAATTTAGTTTTATTCCAGTGACTGATATGGCACTACATAAATGTATATGTAAATATGTAACTGAATAAATATAAATCTAATCATGTGTTTAACCCCTTAAAATTAATGTTTTAAATCAGACACAATGTTTTGTCACTTCTGAGAAGGACACTTGCATATCCACATTGCCATTCTTAAAAAAGAGCACAGCACCAGCAGTGTTTCAAAATAAAATGTTATAAAACGTTCTAATATCTTTAATATATTTAGCTTCTGAATGATGCTACCTAGTTAAAGGGTCATTTTAAGATTATCGACCCTAGACTACTGTGTGTTTACTGTTTAACCCCAGCAAATGAGAGGGTCCCCAGCAGAAAACACACAATCAGCAGCGGCAGCGCTTGTCACATGATTACACATCAATCCGCATCCAATAAGGAGCGGTAGTAGCCCAACTACACACAGGGTAAATAGTTTTAAAATGCTCTAACAGATTAATGTTGTTATTTTTTTGACTATAAGGACCATTTAAATATATGGGGGCTGGAAAATTTCATTATTCCACACGTCAAATTCTCCAAAGAAATTATAGCATAATATTATGAATTTAGGTTTTTGTCTATGTTTAACATTGAACTTTCTTTAACAATAGTAACTTTTTTCGCTGACTACTAAACTGTAAATATATTGTTTCTACCTCTGATTATACCAGTAAGTGTTTTCTCAACAAAATTAACTTTTTATGTTTTTCAAGATTTTACAGCTTTATTTATATCCGGTAAGAAGAATTACAAAACAGTTATACTATTTAATTATAAATACCAGTGCAGGTACAACTGTACAGGTTTCCAACATTTCAGTTAAAATAGACATTATACTCGTTCCATGCAAAAGAATGCAGTTCTTTATTTTTAAATGAATGTTTCTCTATGATTTTATATATTTTGTTGCATAGAAAGAAGATTGTCATTATCTACCGAAACAGCTGTGTTGTCCTAATTATTCAATAAACATCAATACTGCAATATGTAACATTCATGCTAGCTTTAATTTAAATGTATTTTTTTTTTTTATTTAAACGTTTCTATGCAATTTTTTTTAATATGCTTTAGTTAATGTTCTTATGTGTTCATAATAAAAAATATCTATAATATCCCTTTTATTCTGTGGATTTACATAAAGTATATCTGGATGTATAAGTGTAAAAAAAACTGTGCACCCTTCGTATAGTTATCCATAATTTTAGGGCCTGTCCAGACAGGCACAGAATGACTAATAGATACGCCAGTTGGCTTATCAAGAGTCCAGATAGCTCACTTCTATGTTGAATGTACCTGATTCAAATATTGTCATATATTAGAGTTTATATTGAAATTACCAAAATTTACAAAGAGAGTTACAGTTCACATAGCTAAAGTAAGCTTAAATATAAAAAAATATCAGTTCAATTTATGTTAATCACTTGGATCCAAAGCACTAAACAGTAAAAGATAAAAGCAAAAATAATTTAATTTGAGAGTGACGTCTCACTTAAAGGGATAGAAAGTAGGGATGGGCAAATGTTTTGCAACATTTGAAAAATGAAATCAATTTTAACATATTTGTTCGTTTTGAATTTCAAATGTTTGTACAAGATTTTAACATTTGTTTAACGTAATAGTATTTCTGATACTTTATTTAAATGTAATATTCGATTGAAATGTTTCTAATAATTTGATTATAGTTATGCAATATTTAAATTATAAAAATTTAAATAAATATATATGTAATAGTATTTCTAATGCTCTCTTTAAATTTAATATTCAAATGATGCAATATTCTAAATAGAAAAATTTGAATCAACGTATTTGTATCTATTATATATAATTTTACTAAATTCTCTACCACATGAACTATTGAACTTCTGAATCGTATTTGTTAAATAAAACGTTACATTCTAAATTTCGAATGTGTATATTCAATCTAATTATGAGCATTTGAAAACAAAAGCAACATTTGAAAACCTGAAATAACCTTCGATTACCGATTTTGAATGGATTTTCCTTCTTATCTACATTCGATTCTGCAAAACAAATGTCCACAGGACTATTCGTTCTACTAAACGAATTGCACTTTCAGCATATTCGTCCCTTCCCTAATAGAAAGGTCAAAATTAAAATGTGCATGGGTTCATTTAAAATTGACATCGAAACCTTTTTGCAATATGCTTTCTTTAGCAAAAATACCTTTTACTGTTAAGCAAAAAAAGACTCCAAATTAAATAACACATTTTTTGACAGTAAACAAAGTCAAAGTACAAAATAAACCATTTTACAGTGTAATGCATTTCATAAACCCACCATACACTGTCAGAAAAAATGTGCAAAAATTGTACCTTTAGGGGTAAAACAGCTTGTGACTGGGGCAGTACCCTCAAAGGTACACCCACTGTACCCTTCAACATGGATACAAATTAGTACCCTTACAGATTGTACCTTTCAAAGGCAAATATGTACCTTTGGTGACTAGATTAGACCTCAGTGTTATGGTACCATATTGTACCCTTAAAAAATGGTGCAAATCTGGCCTTTTAAGGGTACTGCCCCAGTAGTAGTGATGTTGCGAACCTAAAAATTTGGGTTCGCGAACAGCGAACGCGAACTTCCCCAAAAGTTTGCGAAACGGCAAACCAGGCAAACCCCCATTGACTTCAATGGGCAGGCGAATTTTTAAACCCACAGGGACTCTTTCTGGCCACAATAGTGATGGAAAAGTTGTTTCAAGGGGACTAACACCTGGACTGTGGCATGCTGGAGGGGGATCCATGGCAAAACTCTGATGGAAAATTACATAGTTGATGCAGAGTCTGGTTTTAAGCCATAAGGGGCATAAATCACCTAACATTCCTAAATTGTTTGGAATAACGTGCTTTAAAACATCAGGTATGGTGTTGTATCGATCAGGTAGTGTCACCCCAGTGTCACTGGGGTGACACTGTGCCCTGACAGGCAGGCCCTGAAACGCACATGTGTGAAGGAAACTGACTGCTATTATTTAACACAGTCAAAAAAGTGTTGTTTTTTTAAATCTACACTACTGTTACACCAGATATGAGTTGCACTGGGGTGACACTGTGCCCTGGCAGGCAGGCACTGAAACGCATACGTGTGAAGGAAAATGACTGCTATTATTTAACACAGTCAAAAAAGTGTTGTTTTTTTTAAAATCTACACTACTGTTACACCAGATATGAGTTGCACTGGGGTGACACTGTGCCCTGGCAGGCAGGCCCTGAAACGCACACGTGTGAAGGAAAATGACTGCTATTATTTAACACAGTCAAAATAGTGTTGTTTTTTTAAAATCTACACTACTGTTACACCAGATATGAGTTGCACTGGGGTGACACTGTGCCCTGGCAGGCATGCTCTGAAACGCACACGTGTGAAGGAAACTGACTGCTATTATTTAACACAGTCAAAAAAGTGTTGGTTTTTTTTAAATCTACACTACTGTTACACCAGATATGAGTTGCACTGGGGTGACACTGTGCCCTGGCAGGCAGGCACTGAAACGCACACGTGTGAAGGAAACTGACTGCTATTATTTAACACAGTCAAAAAAGTGTTGTTTTTTTAAAATCTACACTACTGTTACACCAGATATGAGTTGCACTGGGGTGACACTGTGCCCTTGCAGGCAGGCTCTGAAACGCACACGTGTGAAGGAAACTGACTGCTATTATTTAACACAGTCAAAAAAGTGTTGTTTTTTTTTAAATCTACACTACTGTTATGCTAGATATGAGTGGTGGCACTGGGCAAGTGGGCACAGTATACGCTGTGAGCCTGACACAAAAAAGCAGACTGATGTTTCACAGTCCAAAAAGTTTTTTTTTTTTTTTAAATGTACACTTACACTACTATTAAACAAGATATGAGTGGTGGCACTGGGCAAGTGGCCACAGTATACGCTGTGAGCCTGGCACACACGCTGGCAGGCAGGCAACTGCAATTAGATTACACAAGCAGACTGATGTTTCACAGTCAAAAAAGTTTTTTTTTTTAAATTTACACTACTGTTACACCAGATATGAGTGGTGGCACTGGGCAAGTGGACCTTGCACACACGCTGGCAGGCAGGCAACTGCACTTAGATTACACAAGCAGACTGATGTTTCACAGTCAAAAAAGTATTTTTTTTTACATTTACACTACTGTTACACCAGATATGAGTGGTGGCACTGGGCAAGTGGGCCTGGCACACACGCTGGAAGGCAGGCAGGCAGGCAACTGCAATTAGATTACACAAGCAGACTGATGTTTCACAGTCAAAAAAGTTTTTTTTTTTTAAATTTACACTACTGTTACACCAGATATGAGTGGTGGCACTGGGCAAGTGGGCACAGTATATGCTGTGAGCCTGGCACACACGCTGGCAGGCAGGCAACTGCAATTAGATTACACTAGCAGACTGATGTTTCACAGTCAAAAAAGTTTTTTTTTAATAATTTACACTACTGTTACACCAGATATGAGTGGTGGCACTGGGCAAGTGGCTTGGCAGGCAGGCAACTGCCATTAGATTACACAGGGGAAAAAAACAAAAACAAACAGACTGATGTTCTAGCCCTAAAAAGGGCTTTTTGGGGTTCTGTCCTTACAGCAGAGATCAGATGAGTCCTTCAGGACTGTAGTGGACACTGAATACACTAGCCTAGCTATCAATATCCCTATTAAATCAGCAGCAGCTACACTATCCCTACTCTCACTAAGAATGCAACTTCCAAATGAATCTAAAATGGATTCTGTCCAGGAGGTGGGAGGGTCTGGGAGGGAGTGTCTGCCGTTGATTGGCTGTAATGTGTCTTCTGACTGTGAGGTAAAGGGTCAAAGTTTACTCAATGATGAAGAATAGGGGTGGATCGAACATTGCATATGTTCGCCTGCCGCGGCGAACGCGAACATGCTATGTTCGCCGGGAACTATTCGCGACATCACTAGTGACAAGCCCTTTGTACCTCATGATGGCAAATTTGTACTTAACACAGCATATTACAAATGCTGTTCCATTAGATTTTTTTTATAACATTCAAATATGCATTCATTTAACGTGTACTTTTTCAGACAGTATAACAATAGCCACACTGTACTTTAAAAAAGTTTGGATACTGTAGCTATATAGCAAATTCAAAGACTGCTACAAAACCACCTGAAAGAACCAGGCTAAACAACCAGTTCCTAAAGAATAACTCAACATGTTGAGTATCACTCTGTACTAGACTCTAAAAACACCCCATTTAATTTAGGGTGACATGCCACATAAAACATAAATATATAGAAAACATATAGAAAACAACATAATAATAAAATATTAACAAAAAGAAGGGGGATTCGGGGGAGGGATAAATGATAAAACTCACAAACATACATTGAATTGTCCCTCTATGCAAAATATATGCAAATGAGTCTATTTCCCTAGTACACATTTTGGTGATGAACCTGCTACCAATAGTAGTAGCTGTGTTACACATTTCAAAGAACTTTCAACCAACAGATGGCGCTATGGCGTGTTACACAATGTCCATGTATGTGACTGGGGAACGGTTACAATTTTATTTTTATTTTTTTTAAAATTGGTTATTAAACCAGAGTTTAAAATAAAAACATTTCTTTGTAATTTTAGTTAATACATTTGTGTTATGTTTAAGAGTTAACATCTTGATGCTCTAAATATAAACATTAAAATGTTAAGTGCTTGTTTGCTATTTAGAACCAGCAACACAGTATCATTGACTATATGGGTTATTAAGTATTTTAATTTTTTTTGCTTTGCCCACTTCTTGCATATTACCAACAACGATTGAACATAATTATTTTGCTGTACAACATGTATGTTGCATTCATTTTGGGTGACTGTCAGTTATGTGAATATGAATAATTGAGCTGTACAAATCATATGCACTTGCAGGGTTTGACAGCCTTGAACCACCCACCCCACTCAACCTTTTAGTCACACAAGTGATTGTACCTTTTTGTGGGGATTAAATGGTACAGACATGGACCCTTTGACAGTTGGAAACATATTTGTACCTTATTTACCGCTAAATGGTACATATTAGTTCCTTAAGGTGTAATTATAATCCATTGAGGGTACAACCACAGCAGTTGTACCCTAAGTGTTCACAATCACAAATGGACCCCAACCGTACTCTTTTTTCTGACAGTGTATACACATACAATGTATGTCCATAGTGCCCCAGATCAAATACATTTATTATTATTGTGATTATTATTATTACTTTTTTTTTTACTAAATTCATAATCCCCACGGACATACTTGAAAACGAGAGAAATCTCAATGTATCCTTCCTGGTAAAATATTTTATAAATAAATAAATAAATAAATAAATCTCGGTACATAGAGAAGATATAGACATTCCGTGGATGTTCCATAAGTGTAACTTGTATTACAACTAGGAAACTTTGTAGGTATGTTCTAGTGTTGTAAACAATACAAGCAAGGTTAGGTGAATATTTTCACACACAAACACACACACATGTCTTGCCATTCTTTCATTGACGAGCTGAGCATTCTTTGGAAATATACATAATTTGTTATGAAAATTACTTTGCATATAGGTTATTTGACGTATGAAAAAAAATAATCAATTTTCTGATTTAAAAAACACACTTTTGATGTTGCGTAAACATCTTTTGAAAATATGCCCCTCCACACTGCTGAGATTTCCATTCTTTAGCGATGTGTTCAGAATGCTCTAAGCTATAGAAGCTTATACTTTCCATATGCAACAACATCCAAAGTCTTCTGTATGATAAGGGCAAGCTCAATTCTTTCAAACATTTCACCTGACATGAACATTATGAGACTGGTGGAGACAGAAATAAACATCGTCTGACCCAGCAATCCTTTAAAACTCCTACACTAACAGTGAATCTTAGAGACAAAATTGTTGTAGTGATGGGGTCTATGTTCAATAAGGATGTATGCCAAAATAAATGTTTTAAGGAAATCACAAAGAATATATAAAGTGTTGTTTATCTAATATTAGAAATAGATTTGTATTTTAAATTGATAATGTGTGTATTATAAATTGCCTGGAACATATTACCTTGGAACATATTGACTGAATGGTCAAGGCCTATGAACCTGTTTTCAGAGTCATATTTTAAATTAATTAAAAAAAATACTTGCAATGCCTATGTGCCTGTTATTGTTAAAAAAAGGCCATGCTGCCTTATGGAGTGTGAAAAGGACATTGTAAGGTAAAGTTGTTTTCTCCTTAATGACTTGTTATTCCAGCTGCAGAGTTTAAAATGTATGGGAAATTTCTCCTTTAGGTACACTTATTTAACTGTCAGAAAAGTAATATTTACCAAACTATAAGCAAAAGCAAGGTAAATTGTAGTGAAACATTTCAGTTTAATTTGTAATTGGTGCAAACTGAGCCTTTTTTTTTATCAGCCTCAGGTGTTCTGTAGTTACTTTCTCACTCCCTTATGAAATTCTGCATATCAGAGAGCTTCATTACTTTCTATAGAAGGTATCTCTCATCTCTCTGGGACTTCCATGTTCTGTCCTTTTTTCTTATAGAATTCAGTGAGTTTATCCCTGTGAAATTTTATTTTAAATAGAAAGAATACAAAGTGCAATGTAATTTGTAAAATATATACATAAATATACAAAGCATGATCCTAATTTGCTACATAGAAACTGTGAAAGCATAATTAGAATACACTGCTGCATGCAAACTAAAAAAATAAAATAGAAAATGCAAAGTTTAAATGTAATGAAACAATACCCTCACCCACCCATGGAAGCATGATTATTTCTAAACCCTGTTTGCAAAGCTTTTCTGTAACCATCTATAGGTGGGATACAGCAGACAAAATGAGCAATTTAAAATGACAAAGTAAAGGTAAATTAGATATTTTTAAATACTTTTATACACTCCAGCAGGTAAAATAGTTCATTTGGAACGCATTAAAGGAGAGGGGGAAAAAAAATCACAGTATACTCTGCCATTAAACTCTAATTTTTTTTAACTTTTCAGTTTTGCTAAACTTTAACAATTGAGATTACTTTTCACCTTCCACGTATTGATCATCAACCAATTGTAGATATAAAATATCTAATAGGGTTTAATAACCCTGAATGGATAGATTTGCTTTGCTTGTGTACCTATGACATATACCAAACAGTAGAAAGTCCCTCCGTTCTTTAGAATTTAATGACATGCTTTGCTATATGAAATTATGTGAAAATGATTGCCTTATTTTGCATGTTAGTGGTCCTACAGCAAATGGGATAATAATTGTTCAAATTTAAATTTAATTTAGATTCTCTACAGAAACAGTAGCAATAACATCATTTAACCTTTGTAGCCTGCAACAACAGGATTCCCAGTTCTTATTCTGTATATTTGAGACAACATTCATTCCTGGCTGAACTCCTGCTAATGTCTTGTTTGGGATCTTGGAAGTGGTAGCGCTCACTGTGCATTTGGAAAAATAATGAATATTGACGTTCATTTAATGCGTTACATAAATGTTTATATTTTCTGTCCTCATTTATCTTCTGTTTGATCCACATTAAAGAACTGGCCAGGTCTAAAAGCAAGGGGAAAAAAAGAAGTTGGCCTATAATTTATAAATCTTAATAAACAAGCTAACTTGAGCACACAACACAATCAATGAAAAAATAAGATAATATATTTAGTTTGAAACATTGCTCTGTAAGTATTTTCTAAATGTGTTTACTACATAGTAGGACTGGAGATAAGATTTGACAAAGATATTAAACCGTTAAAACAGATACCACAGTTCTGGGAAGCACTTTGATGTTTTTTTATAAGTGTCTCCTCATGTGAGTTAAGCAGTCAGCAGAGTCCCTTCTACATTCTTGCATATTGGGAAGTATTCCAAAGCACCCGGTTTTCGTCTGTCCTATAATACCTTAAAGGGAAGGCAAAATATTCCCATATGCATTTAAATTATTGTTTAAAATTAAATCTGACTTCTCATTATGTTTTTTGACCCCTATATAAAATAGAGGGATTTAACCTTTTAGTTATGAGTCAAACTTATTTTTTTTTAGCATCATAAGTATTGTGAATTGCAGCCGAATCTTGCTGATAAAAGCCAGCACCCACACATTTGAATTAAATGTAAAGTCAACATATTTTGATGTCTACTTCTATTGCATTGCATATAGCAATAAAAAAAATGCTTCTTTTAACATAAAATCTTGACCATAAAAAGGTGCACTTACCTAAAAATATGTTATTCCTTTTCGTAATGTTTTCTAAACTTGGCTTAGAAAAAAAAATCCATACACTTTTTTAAAATTCATAAATAGTGTGGCTGTAAATACTTTATGTTGCTCAAAATGCGACAGTATTTTTAGTGACCCATAATTATATTGTCAGATATATTTTAAGAGAGAAATGCATGATGATATTATGGCACAGGAGTGGTGTTCTTAGACAATCCAAAAATAGTTTAAGTGATCAGTTGTTTTGAGAAACAATTTGGTTTCAAAATTAAAAGTCATGTAATTTCTTTATTCAATTTTTTTATTTCTCTTGCTTTAACAAAATATTATTTTTAACAACATTAATATAGAGTTTGGTATAATAAAATGTTTGTAATAAAAGGAAATAATCTAAATAATTTTGATTCTGATTGATATAAAGAAAATTGACATAAACTGTGAATGTCACTTCTGATAATACTGCATTTTTGTTTAAATGGTTATAACCTGCTTATGACTTTAATTAGTGAGGAGGAACTATGTCTTTATTGTTATTTCTTCTACAAATAAGGTCATAAAAAAGTAAATTGTGGAGCATACACCCTGTTCTGGGACATTGCTTCCTGAATCTGCTTTTTGTCTTTTTTTCCTATCTGTTTCCACTTTGTAGTGACATTTTTGTGATCTTTTTTTTTTTTTCTTTTACTGGATTTCTTTTTTAGAAGTAGTATCTAAACTTACTGCTAATTGTCATTAATCAAGATGAACAGTCAATATACAATATTGAAATACATTTTATCAGTATAATAAATTACACATACATTTCCCCAAATATAATTCCATATAAATATAATTAATTGTTGACCAGCAGTGTATTTAAGAAATGTATCAACGGTTTTATGTTAAATTGGGACTGATTTACTTTATAAGTACCAAGTATATCTAGTTAGCCAAGTAAATATGTTATTGTAAATCAAATTTTGATCACCCCGGCAATTCAAATAAATGTTATTCCTTGGTGTACTGTTTGACATTTGAAGCATCTAGCACATATACAATATAATACTATCATCTTACTAGGTTACTATATTTGTTTATATATTAGCTTTTTTTCAGTATATTATATTGCTACTATAGGTTTACTTTTTCAGATATTTTGCTGCATTTTTGCTTATATAGTGCGAAACTAATGTGCCTAATATAATCAGATTGATAATGATCTCAACATGGTAAAATATAATTGTTTCTAGGGAACACTAATTTATTTATATACATTTTCAGGCTACGAGTTCAAACATATGTTGATAAAATATCTTCTTCTCTTGCATGTTCAGCAAAATATTTAGTGCCAGATAACAATCTTATATATTTTTTATATTTATATATTTCAGTTGGGGTACAAAAGGCATCAGTATTTTGGCCAAACAAATATATAAACAAATAAACTGTTATTTGGAAATATTTTTTTACTTTTTAATTTGTATTGACTACAAAGAATACTGTACTAAATAAATGTGCTAAACATACACATACACACCTACACTTACACCCACTTGCAGATAAAGCAGTTTAGAAATGTTTGTGAAGTATATATTAGGGTCCTTATACTTTAAATGAAAAATTATAATAATTAATTGTTAAGCGTTAAAATCAGTTTTTGTTTTAATATTTTTTTATATAGTATTAAAATATCTAAATATATATATATGACTCATGGCATTAGATGACACTAACAAGTACACATTTTCACTGTCATATTAGGGTCCTTCACATACTTTGAATTAAAAATCGTAATAATTAATTAAAGGGACAGTCTAGTCAATATTAAAGTTTCATTATTCAGATAGGACTTGTAATTTTAATCAACTTTCCAATTTACTTTTATCATCAAATTTGCTTTTTTCTCTTGGTATTCTTAGTTGAAACTAAACCTAGGCAGACTCATATGCTAATTTCTAAGCCCTTGAAGGCTGCCTCTAATCACATGCTTTTTAAATTCCTTTTCAACACAAAAAGACAGAAAGTACATGTGTGCCATATAGATAACACTGTGTTCAGGCACAGGGAGTTATTTAAGATCTAGCACAATACAATGCTAAATTTAAGACAATAGATAATAAACAGTCACAGTCATGTGATCAGGGGGCTGGAAGAAGGTTCTTAGATACAAGGTAATCACAGAAGTAAAAAGTATATTAATATAACTGTGTTGGTTATGCAAAACTGGAGAATGGTTAATAAAAGGATTATCTATCTTTTAAAACAATAACAATTCTATTGTAGACTGTCCCTTTAAGCGTTAAAAATAATAATTTTTGTTTTAATTTATTTTTTTAAGAAAAAAACATAAATAGTATTAAAATATTCTGCATTGAAAATTACTCTTGTGATCATGGTAGAATTCATTTTGCAACATAAGTTTGTAATTACAAATTGTTTATTTTGTTTCCGGGCCTTGTATCTTCTCTGTGAACCTGATATTCAGAAGCTCACCCGCATGGAGAGAAATCATGCAAAATCTTAGAGATTTTTTTATGTTGTAATATAGGCATTTCTCCTTCACATCAAGAGCCCTGCATAGTGAGATAAATATCTTTCAAACTAAAAATTGTGTTTCTAACATTTGTTAGGGAGCTCTTCATACTGATGAGATGTCTTAGATTATCTCACCTGAGTGGAGAGCTTTTGAATATCAGGCCCAGTGTGAGAATCCAGAATTTTTTTTGAGTATAAACAAATATAAGTAAAATTTATATTGTGAAATATTTTCCTAATTTTTCATTTGTTTTGCCTACAAAGTATACTGTGCTAAATAAATGTACTTAACAATTTTACACATACACACCTACACCCACTTGCAGATAAAGCAGTTTAGATTTTTGTTGTGAGCTATATATATATATATATATATATATATATATATATATATATATATATATATATATATATATATATATATATATATATATATTTTTTTTTTTTTTTTTTTGTATGGCTAATGGTGTTAGATGACAAAAACAAGTGCAACTATTCTAGTCATAGTAAGGTCCTTAAAATACTTTTAATGAAAAATTATAATAATTAATTTTGTAGCATTAAAGAACACTTTTTAAAATATTTTTGTTTTTGGTATTAAAATATTCTACATTGAAAATAACTCTTGTGATCATGGTAGCATTCATTTTGTAACATAAGTTTGTAATTACAAATTGTTAATTGTGTTTCCGGGCCTTGTATCCTCTCAGTGTGAGAAACCAGACAGTGACAGAGGACCGGAATACCATATTGCATTAAAGTCAAGTGGCCACAAATTCTCTTCTTTATTGGAAGAGTTTAATTTCAGGGTAGTTTACAGTTCTGAGCTCCCCCACCCAGCAGATGGGTCTCTGCACATTTTCTTTGATATGTGTCTGCCTATTTGGAGCATATTGAAATATAACCAACATTTATTCACAAGGTAACAAAGAGGCTATAGTTGTGTTATTGTCCTCAATAACTGGTGCTGTCAGATAAATGTAAAGAAAGGGCATTACAGGCTTGTAAATCCGATAGCATGTATGTTTTGATGTGGTGCATTGACAGTAACAATATCTGTCAAAAAGAACAATGACAGATTAAATAGCAAGGTGCTCTTCTATCATGCTGTACGGTTACTGGGAAAAAAAGCTTGCATTGTTTTGCAAGCCGTATCAGTTATGGTCCACACAAGGCTCTGTTGATTAAATATGCTGGCAGAGGAACAGCAAGTTCTTGTTATTCATACACCGCAAAAAGTTCTAACAAAAACAATCACTATTATAAATTAGGTCTTTACAAACAATATTTCAAGAAAATACTTGTACGTTATTCTTGCGATTATACATTTTTTGGATGATTACATGCTTATGCAGGATAATGGCATGATGCCGGTCACATAATACTTTCTTGCTTAAGTTTCACTGCTTTTTAATTTAATAACAAACCTTTCTATTAGGACTACTGGAAAGAACAAGACACTCACTGATAAAGTGTATATGTTTCTCTCTGCTCTAGATAACTACTAGCATTACTTCCGAAGCGATAAAACTTTTCGGACTTCAGTAAGCATACCAGCATGATTTAATCTTTTAGTAAGTGGCAGCTCAAAAGACCACTTGACCAACACAGTGTGAGACTAAAATACTGATAAGAAATAAAGATATTGCAGCAAGTCTTTGCAAAGGATAATGAAACAGTGTCTCGTCTCTCTAAACACTAAATATATTTTCTAAGCATATTATTGAAGTTATTCTGTACCTCCATTACTGGTATCTGTTTAAATATATGCAGTAACTATCCTTCAGATAAAGCATGGTATTGTGGGTAATAGGCATGGTCACTGAGGATGATTATGTAGTAACATAAGGAAACGCGTCTGACCTTTCTTATTCCCTGTCCTGCTGCCTGTCTTTTGCTGTTAACGTGTTGGAGATTTAGCCTTTTTGAAATTTATGGCGTTTGAAGTAATCCTAACATGATCTAAATAAACAGGTATCTACCTTGCATTCACTTTCTGTGTTGTGTCTCACTGCTACCGGGTGCGCTGGAACTGTTGCTTTTGTTACTGTTAGTGAGCGTGGATGGAGCGCTCTGTTTTCCCTTGCACCGGAGCAGCTGAGTTAATGTGTACACGTCACTATGGACGTCAAGCAAGAGGGTGTGTATACTACGTGAAGAGCGTCACGTGATCGGACACACACGCTGTTAGTGTTTGAGCGCTTCCCTAAGCTGCAAGTGTTCCAAAATGGTGGCAACCATAATAAGGGGGAGGTACAGGAAATTTATTTAGGGGTCTATTATCTAAACATCGCCAGGACAGATGTGTTTTTTCAAGCCAGCCCTCGCAGGGACTGCCCTGGAGTAATTATCTTAAAAAAGGGTCTATCCTTGTGAGTGGCGAGAAGTCTCCTATTAAAATGAATAAAGCTTGCTGAATAGGGAAACGTCAATGTGTAGGGTGAAGTTAGCAGTAAGCAGGGGGGAGGGCAGTTTAAAAATGAATTCTTGCAGCCAATATAAATCACATTACGCTGCTTTTTGCATTTAGCGACTTATAATCGCCTATATTTTCGTATGCATGTGTTTTTCTATTAGGGTATTAAGTATTTTGAGTATTTTTTTACATCCTTGCAACATTTTCATTTTGTGAGAAAGAACAGTAAGCACTTTAGGGCAGAAATGTTTAGAGATTTGAGAGAAAATTTCATACACTCCCAAAGAACGCCCATGTTCAGTCCATTTTACGAAAAAAACAAAAACAATTATGCTTTGTATTTTGTACTTTTATGTATGGATTCGTATGTGTTTTTTGCACATCCAGTGTACTTAAATTACGATATACACTGGGAATATTTAATACGATTTATTCCTGTGTAATTTACATACAAATTTTACATTTTTCATAAAATATGATTTTTGCTGAACAATTTTGTTGCGGTTTTTGATGCACCTTAACATTTCCTGTGTATTTTTGTGTGGATGGTTAAACTATTAATGTTGTATGATTTTTAAATTACATATTTAAAGGGACATGACACCCACATTTTTTCTTTCATGATTTAGAAATAGAATGCATTTTTAAACATCTTTCTAATTTACTTCTATTATCTAATTTGTTTTATTCTCTTGATATTCTTTGCTGAAAAGCATATCTAGATATGCTCAGTAGCTGCACAGTCTCATGTGATTGGCTCACCCATGTGCATTGCTATTTCTTCAAATAAGGATATCTAAAAAATGAAGCAAAATAAATAATAGAAGTAAATTGTAATGCGGTTTAAATTTGTATGTTCTATCTGAATCATGAAAGAAAGATTTTGGGTTTAGTGTCCCTTTAATTGTGCATTTTTGTAATGTATGCATCGCCTTTCCATACCAAAATGCAGTATACCCCCCCTTTTGCAAGACACCCTGTTTTCAGAGTAAAAAATGGCTTTGTATAATTCTACCAGGGAAATAGAAGGACTGGTGAGCATTCTTAAATAATCTTGCCAGCCCAGAGACCTTTAGAAAATCAGCCCCTAAGAGATCGATTTATAAAGCCATCGCCTGCTCCATATTTAAGAAGCAGAGGTCATTAGACCGCTGCTACCTATCCTCTTCTCCCCCTTTTAGGTGGAGAATTTCAATCTCCCCATTCTCGTCCAACCGGGGAGATTGACAGCTCCTGCCAGCACATGATTTGCTGTGCACGGGTAGGGGGTGGCGATGTACAAGAGCGCAAAATAATGCTCTTGTGCAATGCTGAATTCCACCAACGGAATTCTGTCCGCCAGAGGCGAGTTGCGGCGGATAGGGGCGCATATGTATGCCCCTGTCCACCTTAGCTAGATAAATTTGAGCCATGCTTAATGCTTAATGTCACTTTAATACTTGGAGGGCAACTGTCAGGTTTAGGACTGCTCCCATTCTCTGCTTTTTTAGAAAGTGTATTTTGCCTGTCTTATGCCAAAACACAAGTGCAGCAGTGTAATTGTGGTAAGTAACTTTCTAAGGATCACCCATAGATAAACAAACATTGAGGCCTATTTAACAACGGTCTGTCGGACCGGATCCGACAGTGCGGATCAGGTCCGACAGACCTCGCTGAATGTGAAGAGCAATACTCTTGTGAGCTGCGGGTGCAACGCTGCCCCCTGCAGATTCGTGGCCAATCGGCCGCCAGCAGGGGGTGTCAATCAACCCGATCGTAGTCGATTCGGTTGATTTGTGGCGATGTCTGTCCGCCTGCTCAGAGCAGGCGAACAGGGTTATGGAGCAGCGGTCTTTAGACCGCTGCTTCATAACTGCTGTTTCTGGCGAGCCTGCAGGCTCGCCAGAAACATGGGGCTTGATAGATAGGCCCCATAATGTTTTGGAAAACATCATTTTGGAAAACATTATTAACATTTGGAAAACATATTTTGGAATTCACAGATGGAATGTGCATGTGTTAGACTACATTTGTAATGCGCATGTGACAATTAGCACGCAGAGCAAAAATTTATATGCAAATTTGGTGCGCACAACATTTTTAGGGCAGGGTTTTGTGACGTCAAATAGGATTTAAATGCAGAAATAAGCTTTGTTTTCTAACCCGAGTAAGTTTAATCTGATGCTTTTTATGTCCCCTTCAAATGATATATTTTTTATTATGTCATTTTGACAAATTTTTATAATCGTATAAAATTGATTGAGAATTGCTTTACCTCTCCTTGTCAGTGTTTCGTTAGTGGGCGTTCCTGTCATTAAAGGGACATTAAATGGTTGAGTACAACTACAATAGATTGGTTATTACTTACCATGCTATTGAATCACCTCCTGTGACTGCAGCTCTCTTCAAAGTCATTCACTTTTTTTAACCCCATCATCACACTGGGTGCAGCCACCCTAAAGTTTATACTTGTTATGTAATTTTTCAACTGTGCAAAAAACTGCAAAAAAAACTTACACTTACACTCTATGATGTAAGGTAAATGAAGTGCAGCTGTCAAAAAAGCCGGTAACATCACAGATCTGTGAAAGTGCTTCTGTCACAGGATGCAGCAATTCATGAGATACAAGATGGCGGCACCCAGTAACATGCAGAGCTTCACCAGCTAGATTCTGTAATGATTTAAAATAATAGAATGACTTTAAAAAGAAGAGCAGGTACAGGAAGAAATATTATAGTATGGTGAGTAGTAAACATGCTGGTGTTGTTTTACTTAGCAGTTAATGTCCCTTTAACATCTATAGTAGCGTGTAGTGCCCAATATGTGATATTTGGCACATCAAATGCAAACTGTTACCTAAGGCCTAGATTTGGAGTTTGGCGGTAGCCGTGAAAACCAGCGTTAGAGGCTCCTAACGCTGGTTTTAGGCTACCGCCGGTATTCGGAGTCAGTCAAAATAGGGTCTAACGCTCACTTTTCAGCCGCGACTTTTCCATACCGCAGATCCCCTTACGTAAATTGCGTATCCTATCTTTTCAATGGGATCTTTCTAACTCCGGTATTTAGAGTCGTGTCTGAAGTGAGCGTTAGAATTCTAACGACAAAACTCCAGCCGCAGAAAAAAGTCAGTAGTTAAGAGCTTTCTGGGCTAACGCCGGTTCATAAAGCTCTTAACTACTGTGCCCTAAAGTAAACTAACACCCATAAACTACCTATGTACCCCTAAACCGAGGTCCCCCCACATTGCCGCCACTCGATTACATTTTTTTAACCCCTAATCTGCCGACCGCCACCTACGTTATACTTATGTACCCCTAATCTGCTGCCCCTAACACCGCCGACCCCTATATTATATTTATTAACCCCTAACCTGCCCCCCACAACGTCGCCTCCACCTGCCTACACTTATTAACCCCTAATCTGCCGACCGGACCGCACCGCTATTATAATAAAGTTATTAACCCCTAATCCGCCTCACTAACCCTATAATAAATAGTATTAACCCCTAATCTGCCATCCCTAACATCGCCGACACCTAACTTCAAACATTAACCCCTAATCTGCCGACTGGAGCTCACCGCTATTCTAATAAATGTATTAACCCCTAAAGCTAAGTCTAACCCTAACACTAACACCCCCCTAACTTAAATATAATTTTAATCTAACGAAATTAAGTAACTCTTATTAAATAAATTATTCCTATTTAAAGCTAAATACTTACCTGTAAAATAAATCCTAATATAGCTACAATATAAATTATAATTATATTATTGCTATTTTAGGATTAATATTTATTTTACAGGTAACTTTGTATTTATTTTAACCAGGTACAATAGCTATTAAATAGTTAAGAACTATTTAATAGCTAAAATAGTTAAAATAATTACAAATTTACCTGTACAATTAAACCTAACACTACACTATCAATAAATTAATTAAATACAATACCTACAAATAACTACAATGAAATAAACTAACTAAAGTACAAAAAATAAAAATGAACTAAGTTACAAAAAATAAAAAAATATTTACAAACATAAGAAAAATATTACAACAATTTTAAACTAATTACACCTACTCTAAGCCCCCTAATAAAATAACAAAGCCCCCCAAAATAAAAAAAAATGCCCTACCCTATTCTAAATTACTAAAGTTCAAAGCTCTTTTACCTTACCAGCCCTGAACAGGGCCCTTTGCGGGCATGCCCCAAGAAATTCAGCTCTTTTGCCTGTAAAAAAACATATACAATACCCTCCCCCCAACATTACAACCCACCACCCACATACCCCTAATCTAACCCAAACCCCCCTTAAATAAACCTAACACTAAGCCCCTGAAGATCTTCCTACCTTATCTTCACCATACCAGGTATCACCGATTCGTCCTGGCTCCGATATCTTCATCTAAGCCCAAGTGGGGGCTAGACATCCATCATCCGACGGCTGAAGAAGTCCAGAAGAGGCTCCAAAGTCTTCATCCTATCCGGGAAGAAGAGTAGATCCGGACCAGCAACCATCTTCTTCCAAGCGGCATCTTCTATCTTTATCCGATGAGGACCGGCTCCATCTTGAAGACCTCCACCGTGGACCCATCTTCTTCCGACGACGCCTACTAGCCGAATGATGGTTCCTTTAAATGACGTCATCCAAGATGGCGTCCCTCAAATTCCGATTGGCTGATAGGATTCTGTCAGCCAATCGGAATTAAGGTAGGAATATTCCATCAGCCAATCAGAATATTCCTACCTTAATTCCGATTGGCTGATAGAATCCTATCAGCCAATCGGAATTCGAGGGACGCCATCTTGGATGACGTCATTTAAAGGAACCGTCATTCGTCGTTCAGCTCGTCGGCCAGGATGGATGTTCCGCGTCGGATGGAAGATGATGGCTCCCGAAGAAAGAAGATTGAAGATGCCGTTGATAGAAGACTTCATCCGGATCATGGACCTCTTCAGCTCCCGCTTGGATGAAGACTTCAGCCAGATCATGGACCTCTTCAGCTCCCGCTTGGATGATGACTTCAGCCGGATCATGGACCTCTTCAGCCCCCCTCATGGGCTTGGATCAGGACATCGGAGGAGCTCTTCTGGATCGATCGGTGAACCTGGTATGGTGAAGATAAGGTAGGAAGATCTTCAGGGGCTTAGTGTTAGGTTTATTTAAGGGGGGTTTGGGTTAGATTAGGGGTATGTGGGTGGTGGGTTGTAATGTTGGGGGGGGGTATTGTATGTTTTTTTTTACAGGCAAAAGAGCTGAACTTCTTGGGGCATGCCCCGCAAAGGGCCCTGTTCAGGGCTGGTAAGGTAAAAGAGCTTTGAACTTTAGTAATTTAGAATAGGGTAGGGCATTTTTTTATTTTGGGAGGCTTTGTTATTTTATTAGGGGGCTTAGAGTAGGTGTAATTAGTTTAAAATTGTTGTAATATTTTTCTAATGTTTGTAAATATTTTTTTATTTTTTGTAACTTAGTTCTTTTTTATTTTTTGTACTTTAGTTAGTTTATTTCATTGTATTTATTTGTAGGAATTGTATTTAATTAATTTATTGATAGTGTAGTGTTAGGTTTAATTGTAGGTAATTGTAGGTATTTTATTTAATTAATTTATTGATAGTGTAGTGTTAGGTTTAATTGTAACTTAGGTTAGGATTTATTTTACAGGTAAATTTGTAATTATTTTAACTATTTTAGCTATTAAATAGTTCTTAACTATTTAATAGCTATTGTACCTGGTTAAAATAAATACAAAGTTACCTGTAAAATAAATATTAATCCTAAAATAGCTATAATATAATTATAATTTATATTGTAGCTATATTAGGATTTATTTTACAGGTAAGTATTTAGCTTTAAATAGGAATAATTTATTTAATAAGAGTTAATTAATTTTGTTAGATTAAAATTATATTTAATTTAGGGGGGTGTTAGTGTTAGGGTTAGACTTAGCTTTAGGGGTTAATACATTTATTAGAATAGCGGTGAGCTCCAGTCGGCAGATTAGGGGTTAATAATTGAAGTTAGGTGTCGGCGATGTTAGGGAGGGCAGATTAGGGGTTAATACTATTTATTATAGGGTTAGTGAGGCGGATTAGGGGTTAATAACTTTATAATAATAGCGGTGCGGTCCGGTCGGCAGATTAGGGGTTAATAAGTGTAGGCAGGTGGAGGCGACGTTGTGGGGGGCAGATTAGGGGTTAATAAATATAATATAGGGGTCGGCGGTGTTAGGGGCAGCAGATTAGGGGTACATAGGGATAATGTAACTAGCTGCGGTTTACGGAGCGGCAGATTAGGAGTTAAAAATAATATACAGGGGTCAGCGATAGCGGGGGCGGCAGAATAGGGGTTAATAAGTGTAATGTTAGGGGTGTTTAGACTCGGGGTACATGTTAGAGTGTTAGGTGCAGACTTAGGAAGTGTTTCCCCATAGGAAACAATGGGGCTGCGTTAGGAGCTGAACGCTGCTTTTTTTGCAGGTGTTTTTTTTTTCAGCTCAAACAGCCCCATTGTTTCCTATGGGGGAATCGTGCAGGAGCACGTTTTTGAGGCTGGCCGCGTCCGTAAGCAACTCTGGTATTGAGAGTTGCAGTGGCGTTAAATATGCTCTACGCTCCTTTTTTTGGAGCCTAACGCAGCGATTCTGTGGACTCTCAATACCAGAGTTATTTTAAAGGTGTGGCCAGAAAAAAGCCAGCGTTAGATACGCGGGTCGTTACCGACAAAACTCTAAATCTAGCCGAAAAAAAACAAAAAATAATTACAACCATAACTTGCAAAACAATTTGTGTTCAATTTGTGTGTTTGTAAATTATTGGCATTTCAGTTTTATTAGGTAAATTGGTCTCACTAGATAGAATAATAGGTGTCTTGGCAGTTTTTGCAGGTGTAAGTGAGGGGCTGGCTTTAGGCATTCAGGCCAGTCTAGTGGTGTGATCAGAATTTGGCGCCTATGCTTTAAGTCAAAGTGTTATTGCATAGCCTTTTTATTATGCACATGTTAATTATGCAATTTTACTGTACAGTATTTAATGGTCCTTTAAGCTCAGCATGCACAATTTATATATTATATTGGCCGTATGAATTATATTATGAAGTATTTCAAAGCTGATGATGTCTTGTTTTTCCTTTTTCTTTCTTACTTTCTATGATTGAGATAGGGCATGTAATTTTAAGCAACTTTCCAATTTACTTTCATCATCAAATTTGCTTTGTTTTCTTGGTATTCTTATTTGAAAGCTAAATCCAGGCTCATTTTCTAAATTCTAAGCCCTTGAAGCCGTCCCACCTCTTTTCTGAATGCAGTTGACAGTTTTTTTTCACAGCTAGAGGGAGTTACTTTATGTGTGCCATATAGATAACATTGTGCTCACGCCCATGGAGTTACTTATGAGAGGGCACTGATTGACTAAAATGTATGTCTGTCAAAATAACTGAAATAAGGGAGCAGTCTGCATAGGCTTAGATACGAGGTAAAAAAAAAACACAGGGGAAAAACGTATATTAAAGGGACAGTCTAGTCCAAAACAAACTTTCATGATTCAGATAGGGCATGTAATATTAAACAATTTTCCAATTTACTTTTATCACCAATTTTGCTTTGTTCTCTTAGTATTCTTAGTTGAAAGCTTAACCTAGGAGGTTCATATGCTAATTCTTAGACCTTGAAGGCCGCCTCTTAAGAATGCATTTTAACAGGTTTTTCACCACTAGAGGGTGTTAGTTCATGTTTTTCATATAGATAACACTGTGCTCATGCACGTGAAGTTACCTGGGAGCTATCACTGATTGGCTAAACTGCAAGTCTGTCAAAAGAACTGAAATAAAGGGACAGTTTGCAGAGGCTTAGGTACAAGATAATCACAGAGGTAAAAAATATATAAATATAACTGTGTTATGCAAAACTGGGAAATGGTTAAAAAAGGGATTATCTATCTTTTAAAACAATAACAATTCTGGTGTAGACTGTCCCTTTAATATAACGGTGTTGGTTATGCAATACTTGGAAATGGGTAATAAAGGGATTATCTATCTTTTTAAACAATGAACTGGAGTAGACTGTTCCTTTAACAGTGGAGCTTGTGGTATATTCTTAGAGGTTAATGGTTAAGAGATACATGCTGCTCCATTAATTTTAATTAGGGGCGTGCATATGGATCCTTCGTGTGGAGATGGCGGTTGTTTGTGGGATTCAGAGACACATTTATTCTTGTGAAAGTTCAACACACTAGTGCAAATCCAGATCCTAGTGTGCTAAACTTTCAGAAGAATAAATTTGCCTCCAGACAGTGATGAATCCAACGAGTAGCCACCTTCTTCCACTATAATACGATCCTTTGTGAGGATCCGAATGCGCACACCTAATGGAAAGTAACTCGCAATAAACAAATATAATGAAGAGTGGGCACAGATCTTTTTGAAATGTTTGAGTTGCAATGTGGAGTTTTTTTCAATGAGATATTTTTCCAATGGGTTTTATTGAATCTTCACCATTATCTAGAATAAATTAAAATATTATTATTATTATTATTATTATTATTATTATTATTATTATTATTATTATTATTATTATTATTAATAATAATAATAACAACAGTTATGTGTAGGGCTCCAACAGGTTCAACAATCATTATGTAATAATGTGTGCATATGATTAAATTGTGAATTATCAGAAAAAAATATTTGTTAGCCCCAAACATTTGTGTATTTCTATAAACAGCTAACAATATTGTCCTAGAGGTGAGTGTCATCTTTAAAATGCAACGCTGTAAACCAACTGTTCTGAGAATAGAAATACCATTTATTTCATTATTAATCTTCTTTGTTTTATTTATTTTATTTAAAGGTCTGCATATGTGTAATTAATCAACAATGTAATCAACTCTCTCTCTCTCTCTCTCTCTCTCTCTCTCTATATATATATATATATATACAAACACACTTGTATATTTGTTCAAAGATGGCAACATTTCATTAAAAAAAATCATACACAAAAAAGTAAATTTTACAAAAAAATAAATAAACAACAACAAAAAAAAAAAACATAATTATACAAAAAAAATCTATCAAAGTTCCATTGAAGATTTTTTTCTTTTTCTAAGCTGTTACAATCTTTTAGGAGTGCCGCAGATAAATGGTTTAAATTAGTAAATGATAACAGGAAATTCCAATTCAACATACAAAAATCTATAAGAATCAAAATATTTAAAGACATTTTACAGACCTTCATAGAAGCCAAAGCAAAAACAGATCATGACAGCTAATATAGCCAATATTGATGACTGCCTAATTAACCAGTAAAATTGTTTATTACATGGGGAATTAACAAATTTAGATTTCAGTAATTGTAGAATTTTCAGTAATTGTATATTTACCATTTCATAACTGTAGAATATTTAATTTAAATAATAAACAAACACTTGTATTATATTTATTCTGATTACGAGTTCTATAACTTGAAAGGGTGATTGTAAAATTTTATTTAAAAAATATTAAAAAAATGTGGTGGTGTTTTTTTTAACATGTGAACTGAACAGACAGAAAAAAAAGATATACCTCTTCAAACAGGACAAAATTGTTCAATAGTAACTGTGGGCAATCCATGGGCTGATAGGTTGCAAGCAGGGAGTCTTGTCAGTCCGTACTAAGCTTTTTCAATTTCTTTGTATCCATTATAATACATTTCCTTGTACAATTTCTACAATATGTCTCTCTTGTATTGATTATTTCATCAATCAATGTATTTTCATACAACTGTATTTGTAGTTGTTGCTAACTCTTCTTAGATTAAAATATTCTTAAAGGTGCCAAACGTCTTCAGAGCAGAAAGAGCATTTGAAAGGACTACAATGCTACACCGAATGTAGTGTCTAGTAGCCCATATTTTGCAAAATTACATTACATATTTTGCAAGTCTGAGATTCTTTTTCCAAAGGTCATGTCATGAGAAGCTTTAAGAATAAATTGTACTATGTGAACATTTTTAGAGTTATGTATTATTGTTTACACATTAAGGGACCCTTTTTGCCTCTTGTATTCCTTAATTTATGTATTAATTGACATTAACATTCCTGTGTTGCTTAACTGGGGAATGGCTATGCTAAGTAAAGAAAGATTAATGAATCACATTTATTTTAAACTGATACTGAAGGAAGTGGAGTGACCCATGTATGGGAAAATCACAAGTTGTTGATATAAATTTTGTTAATTTGTCTTAATATATTTATTTAAGCATAACCTTAAATAAATATAATAATCCACAGGAACAATATAATAATACATATTTTCTGGTGTATGAGTTTTAAACATAACCTTTTATCCAACACTGTAACTGAAGGAAGTAACTTATTTTAACACATGATATCATAATGTGGTGCTCTCTAAAAAAAAACAATAATTAAAAACTAGAGAGAAAACACATATATTACAAAACTAATGCTGCCTTTTGGTGTTGCTTCTGTTAGTCTAGAAACAGTTCAGGATACAACAAAAACAGGAAAATTTAAATATAATGTAACTAGACTAATTCATAATGCACAAAACAATGCATTTCAGCCTCTGCAAAGTCATTTTAATGTTGAAGGAAAATGTTAAAGGTCCTTTCTTCCAAACAGAGCTTAACCCTTTGTGCCACATGCATGTAGGTACTATGTCAAACAGTATTTTGCCCAGCATACTGTGTTTAAGTTGTATCTATGTCCAAAACAGAGGCACAGGCTGAGGTCCGCACTGTCAGTCTAGACAGCAGAGACTGTTACTGTTGGAAAAGGGCATCTGCCTTAACTGATTGTGTTTTCTTACAATATGAAGACAGATCGAATATCGATAAAAAAAAGTAACACTATCTCTGTCTCTGTCTGTAATGATCCTCTATTGGTGCCTAGTGGCAGTGGTGGGAGGGAAGAAGGGAGGTGGGTGGGCAGCCCACGGAGGAGGTGGGAGGGAGGAGTGGGGTTTTCCCTACACTACAGAAAAGTTATGAAGGGAGAGGGAGGGTTGGACCCTACACTATGGAACAGTATTGGCAAGAGGGGGAGGGTGGACCATACACTACAGAAATAGGGGATCTTGCAGAGGGGAGAGGGGATGTCCCTACACTACAGAAAAATAAATACATTTCATAATAATATAAAATTAAATAAAAATAAATGATGATGGGTTACTGGCAGACTGGCTGGGGCAATCAGGGAGATGGGAGGGTGAGGAGGGACCTTCACAACAGAAGTATTAGATTTAAAAAATAAATTAATTAATTAATAAAAGCCCTAAACTGCATACTGGCAGAATGTTTGCCAGTACCTAAGATGCTGGTGACTATTTGGGGGGGGGGGGAGAGAAGAGAGTTGTTTAGGAGAGATCATGGGTGGGAGATGCCAGGTGAGAGGGTAATCCCTACACTAGAGCAAATATTAACCTTTCAAGCTAACTTATTATCCCCTTCACTGCCAGGAATTTCAGAAGTGTGGTGTGCAGCACAATTAGAGACCTTCTAATTGCCAAAACCAAAACAATGCATGTCTGTTATTTCTGAAGAAATAGGATCCCAGAGAAACTTTTACAACCATTTGTCTTATGACTGCTGTAGTTGTGTATAAATAATTTCCATGAGAAACACAATGTTTGCAAAACAGTTAAAATAACATCAAATATACCAAAATGGGCCTAGATTAATACATTGGGTTGTCTTCTTTAAAAATATGTATAGTTTTTATAGGTAAATCAAAAAACAAAGGTTCTATTTCTGTTAAGTGATAGCAAAATGCTAAAAATTATATGGTACTTTGGGCAAGTCTTTCTCCTTAATTCCTGGTAGCGATGGGGTTAATAAGACCAAAGACAAAATATGTTCAGCATATATATACATATATATAAATATATATATGCACTGAAAAAAATTAATTTAGCAAAAAGTAAATTTTATTAAATACAAAAAGTCCACCTAAGTGGTCCGCAATGCTCACACAACATAAACTATAGCAACTGTGGTATAGATCTGCCAACAGTTCTACCGGAAATATGCAGATTACTCAATAAGACATCCAAATCCTGGCTTCTGATGTGACAACTTGGTGACTCAATGTAGCCCGAAACACGCTTCACTGAGTTGTGATGTCAGACACCAGGATTCGGATGACTCATTGAGTAAACTGCATATGTCCAGTGGATCTATATCACAGTTGCCATGAACGTGACAGCCTTACTGTTGCAAGTATCCAGCTTGGTATATCGTCGCTCATGGGTGAGGCTGTGTATGCATATCACATGTGCACCTCATATTCAATCGTGGATCTCTAACTGAGTGATGAGGTATATACCTCTTATTCGCCCCTATAGAGAACTATATTTGTTGTTACCTGGGTTGCATCACGGATTTCATTCATGGTTGGTTGATACCCTTAAAGTTATTGTAAATTGAATGAATAAGTGCCCGGTATCTAAAATAATCTTAAAAACAGGGACACTTTCATTTATTAAACTTTACAAGGACGCTTATTTTTTTAAAATACTTACCTTTGTGTTATGGAAAACCTAGAGTCGATCCTCCATCCGCAGCTCCTGCTTTCATTAGCATATTGATGATGATCCGACTTCCTCCAATCGTTAGGTGCCTCACAAGCTGGGACACCAAAGGGAGGACTCAATGATTGGAGGAAGCCGGATTCATCATCGATCTGCTAAAGGAAGCAAGATCTGCGGACGGAGGATCTGAGTTAGGTTTACCATAACACAAAGGTAAGTATTTTAAAAAATAAGCGTCTTTGTAAATTTTTAATGAATGAAAGTGCCCCTGTTTTTAAGATTATTTTTAGATACCGGGCACTTATACATTAAACTTTGCAATCACTTTAAGTGCCGCAGTATTCCTGGATATCATAAGGAAATTAGGATCAACTGCTTAATATGATATTCTGATATAACATTTTTATGAGCAGTTTCCTTTTTCTGCAAATTGCTGGCTAAGTGTCAGTACATAATGTGCATGGATTGAATGCTAATTACAGATGTAAAAATTCTCTTCATCCAGCTGATGTTTACTTTGTAGTTGTACTTAATGAGCATTTGTTACTTATGAAGGATTGACATTTTTCTTCAGCACTTTTTAGCTTGTCCTATATAGGAAATTTAATTGCGGTTCCTCATAATTTCTGGCACCTGGGGACTGTGGATGCTCAGTCTCATCGTTTTATTTGGTGTGAGTATTGAGAACCACTAAGGTGGACTTTTTGTATTTAACAAAATTTTTTGCAAATTTTGCTAACTTCATTTTATGAGTGCAGGGATTTATTATGTTTTGTTTTTATTCTATACGGAGACTATAAACTCCCAGGCACTCTAGTTAATTAAATTGCATTTTTTTTTCTTGGTGGTGAAGCCCTATGAATTATATATATATATATATATATATATATATATATATATATATATATATATATATATATATATATATATATATAAATTCCAACGTTAGTAAATACCTCAGAACATTGGTTCCTGGGTGCAAGGTCCAGTAGTAACAAATTAAAAAAAATGCTGCAGTCACCGGACTTATGTGCAAATTTACCTTTAATATTTAAGGAAATTAATGACTTTCCTCAGAGGATGTTTAACAGGATTATATTAATATGCAACTCAGAAAGTGTGTATGCATGAGTATGTATGTATGTATGTATATATATATATATATATTATATATATATATATATATATATATATATATATATCTTCCTTACACGTCGCTCTTCATCTGCTACACCTCTCTGCCAATCCCTTCACTGGCTTCCTCTTGCCTCTAGGATCAAACACAAAATTCTCACTCTGACATACAAAGCCCTCAACTGAACTGCTCCCCCTATATCTCAGACCTTGTCTCCAGATACTCTCCCTCCCATCCCCTTTGCTCTGCTCATGACCTCCTACTCTCCTCCTCTCTGGTTACCTTATTGCACTCCCATTTACAGGACTTCTCCAGACTGGCTCCCATTTTGTGGAACTCTCTGCCTTGCTCCACAAGACTCCCCTAGTTTTGAAAGCTTCAAGCGCTCCCTAAAGACTGTTCAGGGATGCATACAACCTTTGCTAACCTTACTTTATACCAGTTCCACTCCTCCATTGATATCCCCTGAACCCCCTTAGCATGTAAGCCTAAGAGTCCAGCTGTTTTTAGATCACCTTCTTAAGAGCTGATTACAACAGTGCAACTCTTGGCAGGGCCCTTTTATCCATTTGATCCCTATAATTGTTTTGTTGTACTCCCCCTTTGTTTATAGTGCTGTGGAATCTGTTGGCTCTCTTCAAATAACCGATAATATATATATATATATATATATATATATATATATATATATATATATATATACTCAGATGGCCCTCGGTTTACGCCGGTTCAATTTGCGCCGTTTCAGAATAACAACTATTTTTTCAGTTATGTGACTGCTATTGAAAAGCAGTGCACTAATTAAAATAGCCAGTAGGTGGCTCTGTCTGCTCGTGTTGCAGCAAAGTTATGCAATTTAGCAGACTGAAATTAATCTGTGTACACAGAGCAGACCAGACCTATCGAGCAACAAGATCTAGCAGCCACTTCCCTATTATCTTCCTGTCCAGCTGCTTGAGGTGAGGGTGCCTAACTGCCTATTAATCACTCTATGAAATTCATAGAATAGGTGCTGACCCAATATTATCTAACATGCTAACAATGCAGAGAATTGTTTGCAGAAAAATGCAAGTAAAAAAACGTTTTTGTTCATTAAACTTAGTTTGATGATACAGTCTGTTGTGTGATTATTTAATTAGGTTTATAATGCTTTTAGCATTTAAAGTCTTAATTTCAAAGCTTTAAAAATAATGTTTTAGGTGTTACTTATGACAATTTTGAGAGGGGCCTGAAATATAACTCCTTCAATTCCCATTGACTTACATTATAAAGTGGGTTTCAATTTACAAGGGTTTTGATTTACAACCATTCCTCCTGGAACCTAACCCTGGCATAAACTGATTGGAACAGCCAATAGAATGCCAGCTCAATCCTATTGGTTGATTGCATCAGCCAATAGGATTTTTTCTACCTTAATTCCGATTGGCTGATAGAATTCTATCAGCCAATCAGAATTGAAGGGACGCAATCTTGGATGACGTCATTTAAAGGAACCTTCATTCAGTGTTAGCCGTCAGATAAAGAGGATGCTCCCGTGTTGGATGTCTTGAAGATGGACCCGCTCCACGCCGGATGGATGAAGATAGAAGAATGCCGTCTGGATGAAGACTTCTGCCCGTCTATAGGACCATTTCGCCCAGCTTGGATGAAGACTTCTCTCGGCTTCGTTGAGGACTTCGGCACGGTTTGAATGAAGACTTCTCCCGGTAAGGTGATCTTCAAGGGTTAGTGTTAGTTTTTTTTAAGGGGGTATTGGGTGGGTTTTAGAGTAGGTTTGCTTGTGTGGGTGGTGGGTTTTAATGTTGGGGGGGGATTTGTAATTATTTTTGCAGGTAAAAGAGCTGATTACTTTTGGGGCAATGCCCCGCAAAAGGCCCTATTAAAGGGCTTTTTGTAATTTAGTGTAGGGTAGGACTTTTTATTTTGGGGGGGCTTTTTTATTTTGTTAGGGGGGTTAGATTAGGTGTAATTAGTTTAAAAATCTTGTAATTTGTTTATTATTTTCTGTAATTTAGTGTGTTTTTTTTGTACTTCATCTAATTTTATTTAATTGTATTTAATTTAGAGAATTAATTTAATTATAGTGTAGTGTTAGTGTAACTTAGGTTAGGTTATATTTTACAGGTCAATTTGTATTTATTTTAGCTAGGTAGTTATTAAATAGTTAATAACTATTTAATAACTATTCTACCTAGTTAAAATAAATACAAACTTGCATGTAAATTAAAAATAAACCCTAAGATAGATACAATGTAACTATTAGTTATATTGTAGCTAGCTTAGGGTTTATTTTATAGGTAAGTATTTAGTTTTTAAATAGGAATAATTTAGTTAATGATAGTAATTTTTATTTAGTTTTCTTTTAATTATATTTTAGTTAGGGGGGGTTAGGGCTAATACTTTAGTATAGTGGCAGCGACGTTGGGGACGGCAGATTAGGGTTAATAAATGTAGGTAGTGTCAGCGATGTTAGGGACGGCAGATTAAGGTTAATAATATTTAACTAATGTTTGGCATTAGGTGTGCGGCGGTTTAGGGGTTAATATATTTATTATAGTGGCGACGATGTTCGGTTCGGCAGATTAGGGGTTAAAAATTTCTTTAATTGTTTGCGATGTAGGAGGGCCTCGTTTTAGGGGTTAATAGGTAGTTTATGGGTGTTAGTGTACTTTTTAGCACTTTAGTTAAGAGTGTTATGCTTCGGCGTTGTAGTGTAAAAACTACTGACTTTAGAATGCGGTACCAGTCTTGACAGGAGAGGGTCTACCACTCACTTTTGGCAGACTCGTAAAACCGGCGTTATGCAAGTCCCATTGAAAAAAGAGGATACACAATTTACGTAAGTGGAGTTTGCGGTATTTCCAAGTCTGGCCAAAAAAGTGAGCGGTGAGCCTGTACCTTCAAGACTCGTAATACCAGCGGGCATTAAAAAGCATCGTTAGGACCTCTTAACACTGCTTTTTCTCTCTAGCCGAAAGTTAATGTGATAACAGAAGTAAAATGAAAAGTTGTTTAAAATGACATGCTCTATCCAAACCAGGGATGGTCAACTGGAGGCCCGAGGGACTCATGTGGCCCTCTGCACTAGTCTTTGCGGCCCATGGGAAAAAGCAGTACTAAGAATTTATGCAATAGTTTTTGTGGCTCGTAGAAAAATCAAAACTAGAAATTTTGTTGTTTGGGGTGGCCAAAACTAAAGACCCCTCTGGACAGGAGAACTGCAAACAGAGGCTACCAGCAACATAACCTATATCCCCTGAGCAACTGAAGTTTTTTTAGGAAATATATTATTATTTGGATGTTTAATTGCCACAAATTTAAATGAGGATCCTTTAGGCTTCTAAAATATTGATCCAATCCCCCCATTTGTTAGGATGTTGTGTTGGCCATTACTGATCTAGACCATGAACGTTTAATTTTGACTCTTACTGTTTGATTAGCACATCAAAATCAACTAGGGAGGCAAAACAATATACAAACAATAATGCTGTAAAATGTTTTATCCAATATAAAAGGTGTAATTCAATCAGACAGAGCACACCTATTGGGACACAATAATACATTGCAGGATGTGATTGCTGTGATTATAAGTAATAGCTTCATTGGAGGAGGAGCTAAACTGACTTAATTTTACTGTTGAGAATAGGCTATAGACGGTATTAATAGAATTTGGGAGAGTTATATGTGTGGAGGTTATAGATAATATGAGCAAAAAGAGATCTTGTATTCTTTTAAGAGAAAAAAATGAGTGATAATACAATATTTAATAACTCTTCTGTTGTATGATATAGTATTGGGAGATGAGGAGAATTTGTTAATTATATTAAAATGCTACAGACTTTGCCACCCAGGACATACTTGAAAATGAGAGAAATCTCAATGTATCATTACTGGTAAAATATTTTATAAATAAATATGTATGTAAACACATATATAATATTAGGAGGCTTAGATTGGAATGGACAAATAGTATTAATAATACTAAAGAAGACCAATACAATAAAAAGACTCTGAATGTTAAAAAGGTGCTAAAGGTGTTAAAAAGTTCTTTAATGTAGCAAATGTAGAAAGCTGACCTGAAACATTGATGTAATCTCGTCTACATTAAAACAGGCAGTCGGGCGTATCACACTGTGCTCTCTCTAAGATCATTTTTATTTTTTGTAATTATTTTAGAAACTTATTTAGTTAATGTTTTTTTCCCTTTAGTGATTCAGAAAACTCAACATTCGCAGAGATTACAAGTCATTACATGATTCAGATAGAGCATACAATGTTAAATGTCCAATTTATATCTTATATCAAATTTGCTTAAGTCTATTGGTATCCTTTACTGAGAGAAAAGCAATGCATTACTTGGAGTTAGCTGAACAAATAAGTTGAGCCAAGGACTGGAGACATATGTGCAGCCACCAACCACATAGTAGTACAATTGCTGCTCTGAACATACCCATGTATGCTTTTGAACAAATTATATCAAGAGAACAAAGCAAATTAGATAATTGTGGGATTCATGTCCCTTTAATAATACTAGAGCTAATAACCTTTTGTCTACCGTATCACCAGCTGCATAAACTTTTTAGATTGCAGAGTATATGTACTCTAGTCCAGTGAAAGGTATAAAACAATACCAATTAGTGTCTTTTATTTCAATGTTTATTATCTTATATTTAAAAAGAGAATTTCAATTGTATGTAAACTATAGTAATTTAAATCACATTAAACTATTACTGTATTATACAAACTGTACATGTTGTTAGGTTAGAAAAAAATATATATAGTATTTTTCTTGATGTTATTTTATGGAAGTGACAGCTATAAAAAAAAAAAGTTTGCACTATTAGTCCAACACCCTATCCCCACTGGACCTATCACATTATGCCGGAAATGAATACATCTTCCCTGCCCATTTAGTATGCTTTGCGTAATGATGTGAAACACAAAGCAAACACTTAACCAAGATTTTCCAACCCAGCAACTTAAATGTGCTAGACACTGTTGTATTTGAATAAAATACACATATGGCTGAGTAAAACATTTATGGTTTTTTTCCAGGTTTTTGTTGTTGTTGTTTTTAGCAATTACTTCATAAAGAATTTTTCATTTGTCTGTGCAGATGCAACTCTTCTAAGTATGAATGTTTTTAGCACAAAAATCCACCTACTTCAGTCACACACAACGCACAAACATAAAAAAATTCAAGTAAATTAACTTGAATACATTGGGTCAGATTACGATTGGGGCACTAACAGTTACGCGCAAAGTGAAAAGGGTTTATATCGCAGGTGTTTGCTCGCGTTGGGTTTATTGCTCGTATTACAAGTTGAATGTAAACTCAATCGCTGACCGCGCAATTGAAGTTAACACGCGTTAGGATAGCCCATTGTCAGAGCTCTGGTTAACTGTTTTGCCAAACACATCAAAAGTGCATGAAAAAGTACAGTTACACTCATAATAACACTATCTAAGAAAATATATTTAAAAAAAATATTGCACAAGAAAGTTATAAGGATTCAAATATATGAGGTCTCGGCTGTTAGAAAAAAAAGCCAAGCATACAACTAGATTATGAGTCTTTGAGTCTTGCGTTAGCCTTAAAAAGCAGCGTTGAGGGGTCCCAACGCTGCTTTTTAAACGCCTGCTGGTATTACGAGTCAGGCAGGAAAGGGTCTACCGCTCACTTTTTTTCAGCGATTTTAGCATACCGCAAATCCCCTTACGTCAATTGCGTATCCTATCTTTTAATGGGATTTGCCTAACGATCGCTTTAAAAAGTGAGTGGTAGACCCTCAACCTCCAAGACTCCTACCAGCATTTTAAAGTCAGTAGTTAAGAGTTTTATGGGCTAACGCCGTAACATAAAGCTCTTAAATAAAGTGCTACAAAGTACACTAACACCCATAAACTACCTATTAACCCCTAAACCGAGGCCCCCCCACATCGCAAACACTATAATAAAATTATTAACCTCTAATCTGCCGACCGGGACATCGACGCCAATTTAAATTTTTTTATTAACCCCTAAACCACCACACTCCCGCCTCACAAACACTACTTAAATTTTATTAACCCCTAATCTGCCGTCCCGAACATCGCTGACACCTACCTACATGTATTAACCCCTAATCTGCCGACCCCAACGTCGCTGCTACTATATTAAATTTATTAACCCCTAAACCTAAGTCTAACCCTAACCCTAACACCCCCTAACTTAAATATAATTGAAATAAAACAAAATAAATTTACTACTATTAAATAAATTAATCCTATTTAAAACTAAATACTTACCAATAAAATAAACCCTAAACTAGCTACAATATAACTAATAGTTACATTGTAATAGCTTAGAGTTTATATTTATTTTACAGGCAACTTTGTATTTATTTTAACTAGGTACAATAGTTATTAAATAGTTATTAACTATTTAATAACTACCTAGCTAAAAAAAGTACAAAATTACCTGTAAAATAAACCCTAACCTAAGTTACAATTACACCTAACACTACACTATAATTAAACTAATTACCTAAACTACCTACAATTAATTACAATTAAATTAAATAAACTAAATTACGAAAAACAAACAAACACTAAATTACAGAAAATAAAAAAAGAATTACAAGAATTTTAAACCTAATTACACCTAATCTAATCCCCTTTTTGCGGGGCAATGACCCAAAGTAATCCACTCTTTCACCTGTAAAAAAAAATCACAAATACCCCCCCAACATTAAAACCCATTCACCCACACACCCAACCCTACTCTAAAACCCACCCAATCCCCCCTTAAAAAAACCTAACACTACCCCCTTGAAGATCACCCTACCTTGAGCAGTCTTCACCCAGCCGGCACAAGTGGACCTCCAGAGGGGCAGAAGTCTTCATCCGATCCGGGCAGAAGAGGACATCCAGACCGCAGAACTCTTCATCCAGGTGGCATCTTCTATCTTCTTCCATCCGGAGGGGAGCGGGTCCATCTTGAAGACATCCAACAAAGAGCACACTCTTCCTTCTTGATCCGACGACTGAATGAAGGTTCCCTTTAAGTGATGGTCATCCAAGATGGCGTCCTATCATCCAATCGGAATTAAGGTAGGAAAAATCCTATCGCTGATGCAATCAGCCAATAGGATTGAAGTTCAATCCGATTGGCTGATCCAATCAGCCAATAGGATTGAGCTTGCATTCTATTGGCTGTTCCAATCAGCCAATAGAATGCGAGGTCAATCCTATTGGCTGATTGCATCAGCCAATAGGATTTTTCCTACCTTATTTCCGATTGGCTGATAGGATTCTATCAACCAATCGGAAATGAATGGGCGCCATCTTGAATGACGTCACTTAAAGGAACCTTCATTCAGTCGTCGGATCAAGAAGGAAGAGGATGCTCCGCGTCGCATGGAAGAAGATAGAAGATGCCGTCTGGATTGAAGAGTTCTGCCGTTCTGGATGTCCTCTTCTGCCCGGATCGGATGAAGACTTCTGCCCCTCTGGAGTCCACTTGTGCCCGGCTGGGTGAAGATGGCTCAAGTTAGGGTGATCTTCAGGGGGTAGTGTTAGTTTTTTTAAGGTGGGATTGGGTGGGTTTTAGAGTAGGGGTTGTGTGTGGGTGGTGGGTTTTAATGTGTGGGGCTATTGGTATTTTTTTTTTACAGGTGAAAGAGCTGATTACTTTGGGGCAATGCTCCGCAAAAAGCCCTTTTGAGGGCTATTTGTAATTTAGTATAGGGTAGGGAATTTTATTATTTTGGGGGGCTTTTTATTTTATTAGGGGGATTAGATTAGGTGTAATTAGTTTAAAATTCTTGTAATTCTTTTTTTATTTTCTGTAATTAGTGTTTTTTTTTCGTAATTTAGTTTATTTAATTTAATTGTAATTAATTGTAGTAGTTTAGGTAATTAGTTTAATTATAGTGTAGTGTTAGGGGTATTGTAACTTAGGTTAGTTTTATTTTACAGGTAAATTTGTACTTATTTTAACTAGGAAGTTATTAAATAGTTAATAACTATTTAGTAAACTATTGTACCTAGTTAAAATAAATACAAAGTTGCCTGTAAAATAAATATAAATCCTAAGCTAGCTACAATGTAACTAATAGTTATATTGTAGCTATGTTAGGGTTTATTTTATAGGTAAGTATTTAGTTTTAAATAGGATTAATTTATTTAATTATGTAAAATTTATTTTGTTTAATTTAAATTATATTTAAGTTAGGGGGGGTTGGACTTTTGGACTTAGGGTTAGACTTAGGTTTAGGGGTTAATTAATTTAATATAGTATCAGCGACGTTGTGGTCGGAAGATTAGGGATTAATAAATTTAATATATTTGCGGCGACATTGGGGGGGCATATTAGGGGTTAATAAATATTATGTAGGTGTCGGCGATGTTAGGGGCAGCAGATTAGGGTTCATTAGTATAATGTAGGTGGCGGGCGGTGTCCGGAGCAGCAGATTAGGGGTTAATATATAATGTAGGTGTCAGCGATAGTGGGGGCGGCAGATTAGGGTTAATATGTGTAAGGTTTAGGGGTGATTAGACTCTGGGTTCATGTTAGGGTGTTAGGTGCAGACGTAAATTTTATTTCCCCATAGGAAACAATGGGGCTGCGTTAGGAGCTGAACGCTGCTTTTTTGCAGGTGTTAGGTTTTTTTTTCAGCCAGCTCAGCCCCATTGTTTCCTATGGGAAAATCGTGCACAAACACGTTTTTAGCTGCTTACCGCTACCGTAAGCAGCGCTGGTTTTACAGTGAGATGTGGAGCTAAATTTTGCTCAACGCTCACTTTTCGGAGGCTAACGCCGGCTTGCAGAAAACTCCTAATACCAGCGTTGTTTAAAGAGAGCGGTAAGAAAAAAAGGAGCGTTAGCACCGCACAGCCTTACCGACAAAACTCGTAATCTATCCGCTATGTGTTTTAACATTGAGATACATATATATAACATGTCTAAATATGTATTGTATGTATAGATATACTGTATGTATATATGTGTGTACATATGTACATTTGTATTTATATGTGTATATATGTATTTACAGATATATATACACATATAAACACATAAATACATATGTATACATATATAGGACATATATAATATTCATGTTGAATTAAGTGTTATACCTGTGTTTTTACTGACATTTTTTACATTCCAATGTATTGCACATAACAGAATATGTTCTATGTATTTATAAATAAATATTCCTATATATATCTGTATATATCTATAATTATAATCATCTATATATAGGTGTAAATATATGTTTGTGCAAAAAACATCATATACTATATATATATATATATATATAAAAATATGTATTTAGGATAAATAGAACATATTCTGGCTATGTGAAGAACATTGGAATGTGAAATATTCATATTTTCATGTCTGGTTAGCGTACTTGAGAATATGCGATTGGGTTTGTTTGTTTCCACTTTTTTGCTACATTGACTTCTTTGGGGCAAAACGTTAACACGCATGATATCCTAACTGGCATTTTGAGCGTATCGGTTATCGCTCTTACAAAAACTGTTTACTTTTATATGAGCGCTATCCGAAGCGCGCAAAAAGCTTACTTCTAGCAGAGTTAGAGCTCTAGCAGGAGCGTTAAATACCACCTACTTGTAATCTGGCCATGATTTGGAGTGGCACATTAACTTTTTTTAAGCAAGTAATATCGTGTTTATTAGCGTCTGCGTGCTTTGGAAGGAGCATATGTATTACAAGTTGAAGGTAAATGCGAACGTATAAGCGCAATCACGATTTACGCTGGAATGATTACCGCAACTTCAGAGCCTCTGGTTAACTGTTTACTCCAGTCAAAAACATGTTCAAAACACATCAAAAATACCTTTAAAATGACTGTTTAAACTCATAATAACACTATCTAATAAAAATGATTAAAAAAAATTGCACAACAAAAGTTATAAGGGGCTCAAAGATATAAGGGTCTCAGGTGTTAGAAAAAAACAGGACTGCAAATTACTTTTTACATAGAGATACATACATATACATGTCTAAATATGTATGTGTGTATATGTATATGGTTGCTTATGGCAATAAGCCCCGCCCCTCTCCTTGGCAACATTTTCCTCTCTTCTTTAGAGAATTTATTATGGAAGATTCTAAGGCATATTAGTGTTTTATCCTGGCAAGTTTAACCCCATTGTATGCCCTGGAGGTTCTACCAGCAACTGCTTCAAGTGGGTGAAGACTGACGAGCTACACATCAAGTTTTCACATATACGATTTGCACTCTGAGAGACGAGGTGAGGATTTTTATTAGAGAAGTGAACTACCATACTTCAGAAGCAGCACTGCAGACTGGACCCTCCGGATCTCCTGGTTATTAGAAAACGACAGCTTGGAAACCTGAGGGAGCATTGCTCTACCATTATTCAGTGGCTACTTACTTCATATCGATTGAGGGTAACTAGAAGTGTCTGGCTATTGGGGCTCCTACCCTATATTGTTTTATTGTTTGAATATTCTACCACTGCTTTGAGGCGCAGAAACACAGTCTTTTTTTGTATATATATATATATATATACAGGGAGTGCAGAATTATTAGGCAAGTTGTATTTTTGAGGATTAATTTTATTATTGAACAACAACCATGTTCTCAATGAACTCAAAAAACTCATTAATATCAAAGCTGAATAGTTTTGGAAGTAGTTTTCAGTTGTTTTTAGTTTTAGCTATTTTAGGGGGATATCTGTGTGTGCAGGTGACTATTACTGTGCATAATTATTAGGCAACTTAACAAAAAAACAAATATATACCCATTTCAATTATTTACCAATGAAACCAATATAACATCTCAACATTCACAAATATACATTTCTGACATTCAAAAACAAAACAAAAACAAATCAGGTGACCAATATAGCCACCTTTCTTTGCAAGGACACTCAAAAGCCTGCCATCCATGGATTCTGTCAGTGTTTTGATCTGTTCACCATCAACATTGCGTGCAGCAGCACCACAGGCCTCCCAGACACTGTTCAGAGAGGTGTACTGTTTTCCCTCCTTGTAAATCTCACATTTGATGATGGACCACAGGTTCTCAATGGGGTTCAGATCAGTGAACAAGGAGGCCATGTCATTAGATTTTCTTCTTTTATACCTTTCTTGCCAGCCACACTGTGGAGTACTTGGACGCGTGTGATGGAGCATTGTCCAGCATGAAAATCATGTTTTTCTTGAAGGATGCAGACTTCTTCCTGTACCACTGCTTGAAGAAGGGTGTCTTCCAGAAACTGGCAGTAGGACTGGGAGGTTGAGCTTGACTCCATCCTCAACCCGAAAAGGCCCCACAAGCTCATCTTTGATATACCAGCCCAAACCAGTACTCCACCTCCACCTTGCTGGCGTCTGAGTCGGACTGGAGCTCTCTGCCCTTTACCAAATCCAGCCACGGGCCCATCCATCTGGCCCACAAGACTCACTCTCATTTCATCAGTCCATAAAACCTTAGAAAAATCAGTCTTGAGATATTTCTTGGCCCAGTCTTGACGTTTCAGCTTGTGTGTCTTGTTCAGTGGTGGTCGTCTTTCAGCCTTTCTTACCTTGGCCATGTCTCTGAGTATTGCACACCTTGTGGCTTTGGGGCACTCCAGTGAAATTGCAGCTCTGAAATATGGCCAAACTGGTGGGCAAGTGGTCATCTTGGCAGCTGCAACGCTTGACTTTTTTTTCAGTTCATGGGCAGGTTATTTTGCGCCTTGGTTTTTCCACACGCTTCTTGCGACCCTTTTGACTATTTTGAATGAAACGATTGATTGTTCGATTATCACGCTTCAGAAGCTTTGCAATTTTAAGAGTGGCTGCATCCCTCTGCAAGATATCTCACTATTTTTGATTTTCTGAGCCTGTCAAGTCCTTCTTTTTGACCCATTTTGCCAAAGGAAAGGAGGTTGGCCTAATAATTATGCACACCTGATATAGGGTGTTGATGTCATTAGACCACACCCCTTCTCATTACAGAGATGCACATCACCTAATATGCTTAATTGGTAGTAGGCTTTCGAGCCTATACAGCTTGGAGTAAGACAACATGCATAAAGAGGATGATGTGGTCAAAATACTCATTTGCCTAATAATTCTGCACTCCCTGTATATATATATATATATATATATATATATATATATATATTAAACCTGCACATAGCAGAATATGTTCTATGTATTTTTAAATAGATATTCCTAGATATATCTGTATATATCTATACCTATATATAAGCATTTATATACTGTATATAGGCATAGATATATATTGTTACCAAAAAACATGTATATATATATTATATATATATATATATATATATATATATATATATATTATATATATATATTATTTATAATATAAATATGTATTTATAAAAAATAGAACATATTCTTGTATGTGAAAAACTTTGGAATGGGAAATATTCATATTTTCATGTCGGGTTAGCACATGAAAATGCAATCTGGTTTGCTCACGAGTTAGGGTGTTGTTTTTCCCCAACCTTTCATGCTCCATTGCGCTCTTGATATTCTAACTTTGTTTTCTTGCCCATCAGGTTATCGATCATGTGAAAACTTTTTACTTTCAAACTTGTGATATGCGCCCTACCCCAATGCACGCAAAAAGCTTACTTCTAGCGCAGTTAAATGAAATGAGGGGTGTGACCAGCGCCAAGAAATAGTTACAACAAACTCCAACTAGAAAATAGGGATCTCTCCAAAAGCCCTATAAAATACAGTACTGGAAAGTTGGGGTGACTAGGGAGCACTACAAAAATAAGCTAAAGAGTAACATATATAGACAGAAGATATTAATGTATCAAATTGCTCTCACTGCTCAAAGAAAACAAGTGTAGAAGATAAACCACAAATGTTAATTGATCAGTAAAAGAACAATAAAAGAACAATAAATGTCCAGACTAAGTAGAATATGAAATAAAATAATTATAATAATAAAAAAATTATAATAATAAAATGATGAATCCCAAGATAAATGAAGGTGCTGGTTACATGAAAGTCATACAATGATTTAATAATTACATATAAAAAACGTTAAAACATTGCTTAAAAAATATAATGATATAACACACTATTAGGTTGACCTAGTAAGATAATACAATGCACTACACATATATAAAAAAATATAAAGGATCGGTAGTCATCTTTATTCATCAAAACTATGCCCCCCCCCCTTGTCTGTAGGCTTAACCACCACATTATTATCCTCAAGTTCTTTTATATCAGATAGTTGTGCTTTTGTTATAAACGGTCGTTTTTTTTATACATTTATCCAAATTTAAATTTTGTATATCATTTGTAATCAGTTTCTCAAAAGTCTCTAAAGGCCCTCCCTTTATAAGTTTTGGGTAGAATCGAGATTTTTTCTCTTAGGTTTGTGTGTTTAAATGAAGATGTGCTAACTAATTTTACCTCATTGTTTCTTTCGTGGGGGTCTCTTAGAAACCATTTCTTAACTGTAAGGTTTCTTATGAATTTATGCGCATCTATAAATGCATTAAACTTTTAGACTCTTTGTGTTGGTACAAAAGACAACCCCTTATCTAAAACTTCTTTTTGCTTTGTCAGTTAGTTGGATATCAATAAGGCTAAAAATACAATTTTTATCCTTCTCTACTAGAATCTTTTTGTTTTGGGATTTCTGTAGTCCGCTCCCTCTTCCTCCCCGTTTTCAGAAGTCCTTCTTTTTCTTTGATTTTGTTGGGGATGGTTTGGATTTCCATCTCCCCAATTTCGATCTCTCTCTAAAAAATGTGTCTGTCGGGTCCCCAATCCACTTGGACCTTAAGGTTCTTCATTTAATATATAATGATTTACTCTCTTATTATTCTCTGGAAATGTTAGAGGTTGAAATCTATTCTGAGTAGGAATTGCTTTGGGGAGTCAAAATGCATATTACCTTTGGGTTTCTGATTATAATAGGATTTTGGTGTCTGCCATTTATTACAATCTTTTCTTGGTTTATTTTGGGTATTTCTCCAACTATTATTTGAATATCTGCTTCCTCTCCAATTTTGATTTCCATTCTCATTCATATCAAAACTATATTGACTAGACCTTTCTGGACGTTTAAAATATTGATAGCTGCTGTCTATTTTCTGGCCCTAATAGTGACCGACTAATATGAACTAATTATTTATTACTGGCTCCTAGACCTCCTTATCATCAACCCAAAAACAAATATTCTCCTTTTACCAATGCCTCGAAAGATGTAATCTATAACAACAATACTATCGAGTAATAAAAAACAACAACACTCTTTCAGGAATAATGAGCATTACACAGCAACCAGAAAATAGACAGTCAGACTATCAATATTCTAAACGTCCAGAAAGGTTCTAGTCAATATAGTTTTGATAAAGAGAATATAATAGAGGTCCATCTCAGAATGGGGATCAAAATTGGAGAGGAAGCAAATATTCAAACAATAGTGGAGAAATACCCAAAATACACCAAGAAAAGATTTTAATAAATGGCCTATTATAATCCGAACCCCATTTTGACTTACCAAAGGCAATTCCTACTCAGAATAGATTTCAACCTCTAACATTTCCAGAGAATAATATGAGAGAAAATCATTATATATTAAATGAAGAACCTAAACAAGGTCCAAGTCATCAAAATTGGGGAGATGGAAATACATACCATCCCCAACAAAATCAAAGAAAAAGAAAGGCCTCTGAAATGGGGAGGAAGAGGGAGCGGACTACAGAAATTCCAAAGCAAAAAGATTCTAGTAGAGAGGATAAAAATACTATTTTTAACCTTAGTGATATCCAACTAACTGACAAACAAAAGAAGTTTTAGATAAGGGGTTGTCTTTTGCATCAACACAAAGAGTCATAAGTTTAATGCATTTATAGATGCGCATAAATTCATAAGAAACCTTACAGTTAAGAAATGGTTTCTAAGAGACCTCCACGAAAGAAGCAATGAGGTAAAATTATCTGATATAAAATAACTTGAGGATAATAATATGGTGGTGGTTAAGCCTGCGGACAAGGGGGGGTGGGAGTTTTGATGAATAAAGATGACTATCTTAAAATGTTTAATCAACTCTTAGACAAAAAAGAAACATATAAAACTTTAATAAAAGATCCGACTGACGATTTTTCTAAATGAATTAATTAACCTTATCGACAGAGCCAGAGCACTTGGTATTTTGAATGATAAGGAGACTGGTTATTTAATCCCCAAGAATCCCAGAATCCCTCTTTTATATTGTGTACCAAAAATCCACAAGCGTGTGTCAAATCCCCCAGGGAGACCGATAGTCTCCGGGATTGATTCTATCACTGCCAATCTATCTGAATGTATTGATTTATTTTTACAAGACTATGTAAAAGCCCTGCCCTCATATCTCAAGGACTCTACTGATGTCCTTCGGATTTTAGAGAATGTACATTGGAAAGACAATTTCTGTTAGCCTTGTGAGATGTTTCGCCATTATATACATGCTTTAAACATGATTTTGGGATTGAAGCCATCAATTTCTATCTAAATGGAGATCCTAAATTGTTGAATGAGCAAAAATTGTTTATAATTGATTAGCATTAATTTTATCTTATCTCATAATTATTTAATTTTAATGGAAAATTTTATTTGCAACAATGTGGTACAGTGATGGGGACCAGATTTGTCCCCCAGTTACGCTAATCTTTGCATGGGTCTGTGGGAATTCATTTTCCAACTTGGGGGCAAATCTGGTCTCCTACAAAACTGGAATGGTTCTTCACAAGAATGAGTATAAACAAAAATAATCTGAAATTTACCTATGAAATAAGCAATAATAGTATTAATTTTTTTGGACCTAAATAGATGTTGTAGATGGTAAAATTAAGACTAAAACATTTTTCACAAACCAGTTGATGCCAATGGGTATATCCATGCAGAGAGTTGCATTTAGATAAATGGAAAAAGAACATTCCAAAAAGTCAGTTTATGCGCATTAGGAAAAATTGCATGACTGACTCCGATTTCATTGAGCAATCAGATGTTTTAGTAAATAAATTTTGTAAATAAGGGATATAAGTTAGACCTAATAGAATCATCAAGGCATGAAGCATTGAAATTATAATAGAGTAGATTTACTTGCTCAAAAGAAAAAAAACATTCCAGAGTCGACTGATATGGTTGATTAAAGGTTCCATTTATAACCCAATATAATGAGAATAATAAGAGGTTGGAAAAAATTCTAAAGAAATATTGGCATATTCTTAGATGAGACGATACGTTGGGTCCATTCATTCCTCAACATCCGAATATAGTATACAGGAAATGTAGAAATCTAAAAAACTCATACTAGCTCCCACCAAATAGCTCTCTAATCTTCCCCCTCCATTGTTGGTGTGCCACCTTTAGTACTGGCAGCTGTCTGCCAGTACCTATAGATACATATATTTATTATTATTTTTTCTGTGGGTGATCATTAGCAAGGGCCTCCCACACCCCCATTCCATCTCTTTTTCTGTAGTGTAGCCCCCCATCCTCCCATACATTTTTTTTTCTGCAGCATAGGGTCCTTCCCACTACTTCCCCCTCCACCGTTGGGGCCGCCCACCCGCCTTAACTCCCACACCTTCCGCCAGCACCTATGGAGATAACTATAGATAATGGCACAGACTGTGTCACGGTCTATAACGATATGGCAATCTGCCTTCATATGGTAACAGAGCACGATCGGCAGATGCTGGAAGCTCACAAGCATCATATCTTGTTGGTCACTTGAAACCCGAGACTGCTTGGGCTTCCAGCAATGTCGGATTTAGATCTATGTTATGCGATTGATGGGCTATATACCACATGACGTAGATCTATGTACAAATGGTGCAACAAGGTTAACTAATATGAAATAATATTACATTAAAATTAAAATGTACAGTACATGTATCATTTATTAAGACTAAATTAAAATGTAATAACATAATAATACTAAATTTAAAAACAAAAAACACTGAACTCTTTGCCTTTTCAATTGAATGCTTTGCAAATTGTAAAACCCATTTGGACAAATGCTTTACAACCAATCAGAAAACAGTTTAAGTAAGTTTGAGAAGGAGTTTTAAACATGGCTAATTTCAAAATGGGCAAAAGTTGGTTTAATTCTTTTTTACAACTTTTATGAGTATAGCTGGGATTTTGGCCATCTTGATAGAACCGAATTAACCTAACTTTTTTCAGATTCTTTTTTTTTTTAATATATATATAAATAACTTTTTTTAGATAGGGCTTTATTTTTCATCATACAACTTGCTATGTTCTAAATGATTTGCCCATCTGAATCGTGTGACTAGGTTCCACATTAGACCAGCAGTATGCTGCGGTACTGAGCAGCGCTTCTTTGCCAGGCAGGTAAACACACAGTAGTGTACAGTCAATAGTTTTAAAATGATGAGCTCTAACGAATTAGAATATGTAATTTATTTTAAAACATGGCCCTTTAAGTGAGTTATAGTTACATTCTGGTTTAAAATGTGTATTACATTTTGGTTTATAATGAGAGCAAACTTCATAAACAGTAACTAAACCCTCAGAAAAATGTTGTTAAGAAATTTTGATTTTCTTTTACCAGAATACTTGTGGTCCTTTCCATAGCTTTCTTTGCTGGTCTTTAAGCATTCACCCACTCTTATATAAAATACCCTTTTGTTGTAAGTGTTCATTTTTAGATTTATTTTTATATATTATTATAAAATGTACTGAATTAACAGTGGAATTAAACACCTTAATACGTCTGGGATTACTCAAAAATCAATTGCAGGTCCCTTTTGCATGCAAGACTTAGACATAACTCTTTAAATGTAGCTATCAGTTAATATATATAAAATAAAGATATGTAACAGACTGACAGAAAAGGGCAGGTTGAGATTTTCATGTCACATCATTAATTTCCTATACAGTTATAAAAATGTAATAAAATATGTGTCCAGACAGATTTACAGCTGTATTTGTTCAGCCCACTCAATTGAACTGTATTCTTCTTTGTTTAAACAGACACTTTTTCGTGTTGTACAGACCAAGGGTGCTTCCAAAAAAAATGAAAGTCCAGAGGCTGTGACATTCTTGATAAATTATATCCAGACAGCATGGTTTTATCAAACTTTACCATGGAGTGGTGGACTTGAATGGTTTCATGAAATTGTAAATGATAGCCACAGATTCATAGAGCAATTATAGCTGATCTGTTCTGGGAAAACTCCTTGAAAATAATATTCTAATGTTTTCATTGACCTTTTTTTAAATTATGAGTCAAAATACACGCAAAACTCTAGTTGTGATTGCATTGGAATTTTTCAAATAACAAAATAAATGTAAAGTAACTTTTTGTAAACAATTTAATACACGCCAACAGGTAATACTGTCCCTTTACACTTTCTTTGTTTATATAGAGGACGTGATCTTAAAGGGACAGTCTATTACTGCATGTAATAGACACTATTTTAAAGAATAATATTATTTATTTATTTATAAAATATTTTACCAGGAAGGATACATTGAGGTTTTTCTCATTTTTAAGTATGTCTTGGGTCCATAAAACATTGCATTGATACAATAGGGTACAATAAAATTACAAAAACAATATTAATACACAATATATACAAAATTTAATATAGAACAAGTATGAAATATATAATCAACCATGACAGGTGCCTTCTGGTTTGAGATATGTAGAGAGGGCTCTCTTAAAAGATTTTAGCTTGGGGAAGGTTTGAAAGTGTGCGGGAGGTCGTTCCATAATTGTGGTGCTCTGTAGGAAAAGGAGGATTGAGCTGCTTTCTTTTTGTATTGAGGCAAGCTAAATAATGTGCTGTTATTGGATCAGAGGTTATAGGGAGTGGGAATAGCCAGGGAGAGCATTCTGCTTAGGTAGGGTGGGAGCTTCCCAGAACAACTCTTAAACACAAGGCTGGAAAGATGGAGGGTGCGTCTGGATTCCAGCGTCAGCCAGTTTAGTTCTTTTAGCATGTCACAATGGTGGGTCCTGTAGTTACATTGTAGCACAAAGCGGCAGAACGAGTTATACAATGTATTAAGTTTATTAAGGTGAGTTTGCGGTGCAGGTGCATATACTACATCCCCATAATCAATGATTGGCATCAGCATTAGCTGTACAATCTTTTTCCTTTACTGTAGGGCTGAGGCAGGATTTGTGTCTGTACAGGGCACCTAGTTTTGGATAAAAGTTAGATGTTGTGTGTCGAGGTACTGGGAAGATAGATCGACTTGAAACAGGTACAGATATTTAGGGAGTATGGTCATTGACACCGCGTTCACTCGGCCGAGCCAAGAAAGGTGATTCTGCCTATGCCAATTGTCAATCAATTTGCGTATTTCCTTTTGAAGGGCTATATAATTATGTTCAAAGAGGGCTGGTATGGATGGGGAAATGATAATGCCTAGATATTTCAATGATTTATCTATCAAAATTTGGTATGTTGGGCAAGGTAAGTGGCTTCCTCTTCAGGCAGATTGACTGGTAAGAGGACAGATTTATCCATGTTAATTGAAAAATTTGACACTTTTTTAAAAGCCTCAAATACTTTTAGGAGTGTTTAGGAGTGAGGGTACAGAGATGAGAGGTGACCATAAAGTGAAGATAATATCGTCCGCGTATAAAAGGCATTCTTCAATTTACTTTTATTATCAAATTTAAATTGTTCTCTCAGCATCCTTTGTTGAAAAAATTACCTAGGTAGGCTCTGGATCAGCAATGCAGTGGCTGGTTATTGGTACCTCAAGCTCGCAGTAGCAATTAGGGCTCAAAAAATTAACCAGAGGTCAGACATCTGGTTAATTTTTAAAAGGTGCCTCAATTGCCCCCCAAAAATGTGTGTAGTAGCTTTAATAAAATAAATAATAGTAGCATTTTATTTTTTTTAAAACTGCACTAAGCAGTTTTTGGGGGTTAAAGTTGGCGGGGGTGTTAGAAAAATAACGGCACTGAAAAGTGTCTTTACATTGCGGTCTATGGGGAACTGTGTGTTCCCAGTAAATATATATGCTTATATATATAAATATTTATGACATCTTGTGTCTTCAGATGACATCCCCCAGGCTGCTATGTGGGACAACCCCCAGGCCTCCACTTAATATAGGTTTCTGCAGTTGATGCATCGTAATCCTTGGAGGCTTGCCCTGCCAGATAAACTTATTAATCACAGATTGAAAATGATTTAGTATATATGCTGGAACTGAAAGTGGTATACACCTGAAGAGATAAGTCACTTTGGGCAGCAGCATCATCTTTACGGACTGTATCCTCCCTATCCACGATACCACAAATTGTGCCCACTTGGAAGTGAGTTCTCCAAATTCCTTAAGAAGCGTGTCATAGTTTGCCTTAATGACCTTTTTGGGGTCTGGCGAAAAGGACCACCCCCAAATGCTTTAACTGACTAGTAGACCACTTAAACGGGTAGGACTCTTTTAGTCTGGATAACTGAGTTGGGGAAGATTTAACGCCAAAGCTTCTGTTTTTGTGTAGTTAAGCTTATAAATATGATAGGCTTCCGAAATGTTAAAGGATTTTGAACACTGCCGGGAAGGAAGTCTCATGGTCCATAATAAATAGTGTAAGGTAATCCGCAAATAGTGCGAGCTTCTGTAAGGTGCCATGTATCAGCAAGCCCTGGACCTCTGTGCATTGACTAATCCTGGCTGCCAAAGGCTCTATAACTAGCTCAAAGAGGAGGGGGGACAATGGGCACCCCTGTCCAGTCTCATTCATGATGTCAAAAGGTTGTGAATAGAATCCTCTACCCCTAACTCTAGCAGAGGGGTTTGAATATAAGGCCATGATGGCCATAACAAAATGGGTCGGGAACCCAAAATATCTCAACGTCTCCTCCATGTACTCACACGCCTTCATTGCATCCAGGGACAGGGTGACCAGTGGGAGCCCCAGGGATGTAGAGTCAGTGAAAATACCCAGTAATCTACGCATGTTATCTGAGCCCTGCTTTCCCTGGAGTAAAGCCAACCTGATCCAAATGTACAATTGAGGGGAAAATCCTATTCAGCCTATTGGCTGAAGCAACTGTCATTTATCCTGCAAAATTAAGGGTGGTAAATAATACAGAAGTAAGGATATTCAAGACTAGACAGGCAGCTAAACAGTTTATTGATAGTATGTTATGATCTTTATGACTGATAGAGTGGATATTTTATACATGATACACAGAAGTATGTGGTATCGAATTAACAATAGAAGTTTATGTTCAAATTGAAGTATGCAATGTTAAGAAGGATATGTCTTATTCTATGTGTTAACATGGGAAAATTTTATATAAAGCTGGATTATTCATTTTTAAAGGTACCAAGCAAGAGAAACGTGTTTTTTTTTTTCCCCCTCTTTCTCTCTATCCTATCCCTCGTGTCTTCCACTCCACCCTCACCTGCCATTGGTGATGTAAAGCTGTTTTTTATTTCTTTATCTCTTTAAATTTTCTAAATGAATAAAAAAGGTTTGAATATTATCTCATGGAAGATGGGGGGTATATCATCACCTATTAAAAGGAAACAGATTATTAGCTCCCTCCAAAAACTGTCACCTGATATCGCTATCATCCAGGAAACCCATTTAAATTATTCTGAAGTAAATAAATTAAAAATGAAAAGGGTTGGGGAAGTGATTGCTACACCACGTAAGGGAAGGCAAAAAGGAGTAGCATGCCTCTTTAACAAAAAGTGTGATTATAAAATACTGTCACAAGAGCTTGATGAGGAAGAAAGATTTATTATCATACATGTAGAGATGGCAGGAAAAAGATATATTTTATGTAATATATATGGCCCTAATCAGCAAGATGAAAAATTTTGGGAAAAAATGTGTTGAAATTAACAGTCTATTCTGAGTCATATCTAATTTTAGCAGGTGATTTTAATATGACCATGGATCCAAAATTAGACAGAATGAATAAGAGATTTAGTAGACAATATAATAAGGAAAGTTAAAATATTAAATAAGATTTGTAAAATCCTTAAGTTAAAAGATATGTGGTGGCTATATAATCCAGATCAAAGAATGTATACCTGCGAGTCCAAATCATATAAGACTTTTTCTAGATTGGACAATGTTTCTAGTCAGTAAAAAAATGTTACATATGGATATAAAGACAAAAATAAACAATATATATATATCTCAGACCACACTAGTATCTCCTTAACGATACTTAATAAGTCACATAATAGATCTTCCCTGAATAGCCCCTTCTTCTTCCCTAGATACCTATTAAACAATATTAGGTTTGAAGGCTGGATGAAAAATAAATGGAATAAGTTCTTTAGCTTTAATACGGCTAGATTACGAGTTTTTGTTGGTAATGGTCTGCGGTGCTAACGCTCATTTTTTTCTCAACGCTCACTTAAGACAACGCTGGTATTACGAGTTTTCTGCAACCCGCCGTTAGCCTCAGAAAAGTGAGCATTGAGCAAAATTTAGCTCCACATCTCACCTCAATACCAGCGTTGCTTAAGTCAGCGGTAAGCTGGCTGACGTGCTCGTGCACGATTTCCCCATAGGAAACAATGGGGCTGAACTGGCTGAAAAAAAAACCTAACACCTGCAAAAAAGCAGCGTTCAGCTCCTAACGCAGCCCCATTGTTTCCTATGGGAAAATAAATCTATGTCTACACCTAACACCCTAACATGAACCCCAAGTCTAAACACCCCTAATCTTACACTTATTAACCCCTAATCTGCTTCCCCCAACATCGCCGACACCTACATTATACTTATTAACCCCTAATCTGCCGCTCCGGACACCGCCGCCACCTATATTATACTAATGAACCCCTAATCTGCTGCCCCCAACATCGCCGACACCTACATTATATTTATTAACCCCTAATCTGCCCCCCAACGTCGCCACAACTATATTAAATTTATTAACCCCTAATCTGCCGCCACCAACGTTGCCGCCACTATAATAAATTTATTAACCCCTAAATCTAAATCTAACCCTAACCCCCCTAACTTAAATATAATTTAAATAAAACGAAAATAAATTACTACAATAAAATAAATTAATCCTATTTAAAACTAAATACTTACCTATAAAATAAACCATAAGATAGCTACAATATAACTAATAGTTACATTGTAGCCATCTTAGGGTTTATTTTTATTTTACAGGCAACTTTGTTAAACTAATTACCTAAACTACCTACAATTAATTACAATAAAATAAAATAAACTAAATTACGAGAAACCCCCCCCCCACTAAATTAGAGAAAATAAAAAAAGAATTACAATTTTTTTAAACTAATTACACCTTATCTAATCCCCCTAATAAAATAAAAAAGCCCCCCAAAATAATAAAATTCCCTACCCTATACTAAATTACAAATAGCCTGTAAAAGGGCCTTTTGCGGGGCATTGCCCCAAAGTAATCACCTGTAAAAAAAAAATACAATACCCCCAACATTAAAACCCACCACCCACACACCCAACCCTACTCTAAAACTCACCCAATCCCCCTTAAAAAAACCTAACACTACCCCCTTGAAAATCACCCTACCTTGAGACATCTTCACCCAGCCGAGCACAAGTGGTCCTCCAGAGGGTCCGAATTCTTCATCCTATCTGGCCAGAAGAGGACCTCCAGACCAGCAGAAGTCTTCATCCAGGCGGCATCTTCTATCTTTATCCTTCCGGAGCGGAGCAGGTCCATCTTCAAGACATCCGACGCGGAGCATCCTCTTCATCCAATGGCCGATGACTGAATGACTGGTTCTTTAAGTGACGTCATCCAAGATAGCGTCCCTTTAATTTCCGATTGTCTGATAGAATCCTATCAGCCAATCGGAATTAAGGTAGGAAAAATCCTATTGGCTGATGCAATCAGCCAATAGGATTGACCTCGCATTCTATTGGCTGATTGGAACAGCCAATAGAATGTGATCTCAATCCTATTGGCTGATTGGATCAGCCAATCGGATTGAACTTCAATCCTATTGGCTGATTGCATCAGCCAATAGGATTTTTCCTACCTTAATTCCAATTGGCTGATAGGATTCTATCAGCCAATTGGAATTCAAGGGACACCATCTTGGATGACATCACTTAAAGGACCAGTCATTCAGTCGTCGGCCGTCGGATGAAGAGGATGCTCCGCGTCGGATGTCTTGAAGATGGACCTGCTCCGCTCCATAAGGATGAAGATAGAAGATGCCGCCTGGATGAAGACTTCTGCCGGTCTGAAGGTCCTCTTCTGGCCGGATAGGATGAAGACTTCGGACCCTCTGGAGGACCACTTGTGTCTGGCTGGGTGAAAACGTCTCAAGGTAGGGTGATCTTCAAGGGGGTAGTGTTAGGTTTATTTAAGGGGGGATTGGGTGGGTTTTAGAGTAGGGTTGGGTATAGGGTAGGGAATTTAATTATTTTGGGGGGCGTTTTTATTTTATTAGGGGGATTAGATTAGGTGTAATTAGTTTAAAAATAATTAATTCTTTTTTTATTTTCTGTAATTTAGTGGTTTTTCCCCCCGTAATTTAGTTTATTTAATTTAATTGTAATTAATTGTAGGTAGTTTAGGTAATTAGTTTAATTATAGTGTAGTGTTAGGTGTAATTGTAACTTAGGTTAGGGTTTATTTTACAGGTACTTTTGTATTTATTTTAGCTAGGTAGTTATTAAATAGTTAATAACTATTTAATAACTATTGTACCTAGTTAAAATAAATACAAATTTGCCTGTAAAATAAAAATAAACCCTAAAATAGATACAAATGTAACTATTAGTTATATTGTAGCTATCTTATGGTTTATTTTATAGGTAAGTATTTAGTTTTAAATAGGATTAATTTATTTAATTGTAGTAATTTAATTTTGTTTTATTTAAATTATATTTAAGTTAAGGGGGGTTAGGGTTAGATTTAGATTTAGGGTTAATACATTTAATATTGTAGCGGCGACGTTGGGGGCGGCAGATTAGGGGTTAATAAATGTAGGTAGGTGCCGGCGATGTTAGGGACAGCAGATTAGGGGTTAATAAAATTTAACTAGTGTTTGCGAGGCGGGAGTGTGGCGGTTTAGGGGTTAATACATTTATTAAAGTGGCAGCAATGTCCGGTCGGTAGATTAGGGGTTAAATAATTTTATTATAGTGTTTGTGATGTGGGGGGGGGCTTGGTTTAGGGGTTAATAGGTAGTTTATGGGTGTTAGTGTACTTTTTAGCACTCCGGCGTTAGCCCATAAAACTCTTAACTACTGACTTTTAAATGCGTTAGGAGTCTGGACAGGAGAGGGTCTACCGCTCACTTTTTTCAGTGATCGTAATACCGGCGTTAGGAAAATCCCATTAAAAAGATAGGATATGCAATTGACGTAAGGGGATTTGCGGTATGCTAAAATCACGGAAAAAAAGTGAGCGGTACACCTGTACCTGCCTGACTCATAATACCAGCGGGCGTTAAAAAGCAGCGTTAGGACCCCTTAAAGCGTGGAGCATTATACAGAATAAAAAATATAAAGCAAGAGAAGTGCAACTTTCTAATACACTAAGGAATAGTTATAAAAAATACATTGATAACCCAACTAATCAACTATGAAAAAATTATCAGGAAAAAAATTAGAAAGAAATAACTTCCTTAATCACAAATTACAGCAGTCAGACTTGAGGAATAAGGCAACTTTTTGCAGTCTTAATGGGAAAACTATGAGATGGATGGCACTTCTAGAAAATGCACATAAGAAAAAAAAACATGTATAAGTGTAATCATAAATAAGGGGCAAAGATGCACAAATAGTACAAATATTAAAGAGATCTTTTATAAGTACTTCCAGGATATATATGCAGATCAAAAAATGAATAATACCAATAAACAAAATTTCTGGAAGGGATTACAATTGCCGAAATTGACTAGGGAAAACCTAGAAGTATTGAATGCCCCTATAGAACAAGAAGAAGTTTTAAAATCAATAGAGACAGCTAGTACAGGGAAAGCAGTGCACCAAGGCCAGACCAATTGCCAATAAAGTTCTATAAAATCCTTAAAGAGCAGATTGCCCTTACATTAATAGAGCTTTTTAATAAATACTATATAAAAAATATTAAGCTATCTCCCTATTTTTCAGTATCAACTATAAATTTAATGCTTAAAAAAGATAAGGATTTAGAAAGAGTTGAGTCATATAGACCAATACCTCTCTTAAATAGCGACTCTAAGTTATTAATGACTATATTGGCAAGTAGACTTAAAAAGATGATAGACCCAATAATACATCATGACCAGACAGGGTTCATGCAAGGGAGAAATGTGGCTAGGAACATGAGGAGATTGCTTGTATTGATCAAAAATATTTGGCTTAAAGCTCAGAAACATAATAATAAAACAAAGCCTGTATGGATACGGCCCTTATAACAATTGATGCAGAAAAAGCCTTTGATTCAATCATATGGGACCATATTTTAACATCATTGGATAAGTTTGGAATCAATGGCCACTTCACTAGTTTTGTTGACTTAATATATAAAAAAGCTTCATCTACCCTTTTAATCAATGGTTCTATCTCAGATAAATTAACTATAGCCAAGGGTACCAGACAAGGCTGCCCGCTCTCCCCATTATTGTTTAATCTATTCATAGAGCCACTAGCAATATGTTTGAGGAAGGAACTAGAAGGTATAATGGTGGGAAAATCTAGAATTGTTTTATCACAATATGCGGATGATTTATTGTTGTTTGTTAATAACTCAAAAAAAAATATCCCTAGTTTATTGGAAACTATCACCTAGATTACGAGTTTTGCGTTAGAGGCTGTGCAATGCTAATGAGCAGTTTTCTCTCACCGCTCAATTACCTACAGCGCTGGTATTACGTGTTTTCAGAAACCCATCGTTAAAAGACTAGAAGTGAGCGTTGAGCAAAATTTTGTTCATTATCGCACACCAATACCAGCACTGCTTAAGTCAGCGGTGAGCTGGTGTAACGTGGTCGTGCACGATTTCCCCATAGGAATCAAAGGGGAGAGTCTGCTGAAAAAAGTCTAACACCTGCAAAAAAGCAGCGTAAAGCTCCTTAACGCAGCCCCATTGATTCCTATGGGGAAATAAAAATTTTGTCTACACCTAACACCCTAACATGAACTCCGAGTCTAAACACCCATAATCTTACACTTATTAACCCCTAATCTGCCACCCCGACATCGCCGACACCTACATTATAATTATTAACCCCTAATCTGCCGCTCCGGACACCGCCGCCACCTATATTATACTTATGAACCCCTAATCTGCTGCCCCCAACATTGTGACACCTACATTATATTTATTAACCCCTAATCTGCCGCCCCCAACGTCGCCGCCGGCTACCTACACTTATTAACCCCTAATCTGCCACCCCCAACGTCGCCACCACTATAATAAAAATATTAACCCCTAAACCACCGCACTCCCGCCTCTCAAACATTAGTTAAATATTATTAACCCCTAACCTGTCGGCCCTAACATCGCCGCCACCTGCCTACATTTATTAACTCCTAATCTGCCACCCCCAATGTTCCCGCCACTATATTAAAGTTATTAACCCCTAAACCTAAGTCTAACCCTAAACCTAACACCCCCTAACTTAAATATAATTTAAACAAATATAAATAAATATTACTATTATTAACTACATTATTCCTATTTAAAACTAAATACTTACCTATAAAATAAACCCTAAGCTAGCTACAATATAACTAATAGTTACATTGTAGCTAGCTTAGGGTTTTTTTTTATTTTACAGGCAAGTTTGTATTTATTTTAACTAGGTAGAATAGTTATTAAATAGTTATTAACTATTTAATAACTACCTAGCTAAAATAAATACAAATGTACCTGTAAAATAAAACCTAACCTGTTACACTAACACCTAACACTACACTACAATTAAATAAATTACATAAATTAAAAACAATTAAATAAATTAAATTAAATTAGTTAAAGTACAAAAACAAACAAACACTAAATTACAGAAAATAATAAACAAATTACAGATATTTAAACTAATTACACCTAATCTAATAGCCCTATTAAAATAAAAAAGCCCCCCTAAAATAAAAAAAACCCTAGCCTAAACTAAACTACCAATAGCCCTTAAAAGGGCCTTTTGCGGGGCACTGCCCCAAAGTAATCAGCTCTTTTACCTGAAAAAAAAATACAAACAATCCCCCCAACAGTTAAACCCACCACACACACAACCAACCCCCCAAATAAAATACTAGCTAAAAAACCTAAGCTCCCCATTGCCCTGAAAAGGGCATTTGGATGGGCATTGCCCTTAAAAGGGCAGTTAGCTCTTTTGCGGCCCAAAGTCCCTAACCTAAAAATAAAACCCGCCCAATACACCCTTAAAAAAACCTAACACTAACCCCTGAAGATCGACTTACTGGGAGACGTCTTCATCCAAGCCGGGCGAAGTGGTCCTCCAGATGGGCAGAAGTCTTCATCCAAGCCGGGCGAATGGATGAAGATAGAAGATGCCGTCTGGATGAAGACTTCTGACCGTCTGGAGGACCACTTCTGCCCGGCTTGGATGAAGACTTCTGCCCATCTGGAGGACCACTTCGCCCGTCTTGGATGAAGACGTCTCCCGGTAAATCGATCTTCAGGGGGTTAGTGTTAGTTTTTTTTTAAAGGTGTATTGGGTGGGTTTTATTTTTAAGTTAGGGACTTTGGGCGGCAAAAGAGCTAACTGCCCGTTTTTTTTTTAGCTAGTATTTTATTTGGGGGGTTGGTTGTGTGGGTGTTGGGTTTTACTGTTGGGGGGTTGTTTGTATTTTTTTTTACAGGTAAAAGAGCTGATTACTTTGGGGCAATGCCCCGCAAAAGGCCCTTTTAAGGACTATTGGTAGTTTAGTTTAGGCTAGGTTTTTTTTATTTTGGGGGGCTTTTTTATTTTAATAGGGCTATTAGATTAGGTGTAATTAGTTTAAATATCTGTAATTTGTTTATTTTTTCTGTAATTTAGTGTGTTTTTTTTTGTACTTTAGATATTTTAATTTAATTTAGCTAATTGTATTTAATTTAGTTAATTTATTTAATTATAGTGTAGTGTTAGGTGTAATTGTAACTTAGGTTAGGTTTTATTTTACAGGTCCTTTTGTATTTATTTTAGCTAGGTAGTTATTAAATAGTTAATAACTATTTAATAACTATTCTACCTAGTTAAAATAAATACAAACTTGCCTGTGAAATAAATATAAAACTTAAGCTAGATGCAATGTAACTATTAGTTATATTGTAGCTAGCTTAGGGTTTATTTTACAGGTAAGTATTTAGTTTTAAATAGGAATAATTTAGTTAATGATAGGAATTTTTAGTTAGATTTCTTTTAATTATATTTAAGTTAGGGGGTGTTAGGGTTAGACTTAGATTTAGGGGTTAATAACTTTAATATAGAGACGTTGGGGGCGGCAGATTAGGGGTTAATAAATGTAGGTAGGTGGCGGCGATGTTAGGTACGGCAGATTAGGGGTTAATAATATTTAACTAGTGTGAGGCGGGAGTGCGGTGGTTTAGGGGTTAATATATTTATTATAGTGGCGGCGATGTCCGGTTCGGCAGATTAGGGGTTAAAAATTTTCTTTTAGTGTTTGCGATGTGGGAGGGTCTCGGTTTAGGGGTTAATATGTAGTTTATGGGTGTTAGTGTACTTTTTAGCACTTTAGTTAAGAGTTTTATGCTACGGCGTAACTACTGACTTTAAAATGCGGTACCAGTCTTGACAGGAGAGGGTCTACCATTCACTTTTTGGCAGACTTGTTATACCTGTGCTATGCAAGTCCCATTGAAAAAAGAGGATACGCAATTTACGTAAGTGGATTTGCGGTATTGCCAAGTCTGGCCAAAAAAGTGAGCGGTACACCTGTACCTGCAAGACTCGTAATACCAGCGGGCGTTAAAAAGCAGCGTTAGGACCGGCTAACGCTGCTTTTTAAGTCTAACGCAAAACACGTAATCTAGCCGTATAACTTTATTTAGCTCCTCAGGGTATAAAATAAATATATCTAAGTCAGAGATTCTTTGGCTAAATAAAAATAAGCGGAGTCTGGACTCGCATCCATTTTTAGAGGGAAAAGATAATATTAAGTACTTAGGTATTTATGTTAGTAGAAACCCAGCAGATTGGTATAAGATCAACTATATTAAACTCTGGAAAGCAGTTATAGATAAATTGGAAAGGTGGAAATATTTCCCACTCACTCTCTCGGCTAAAGTACATCTGATTAAGATGATTATCTTTCCAAAGATATTATATCTTATACAAAACCTTCCCCTTTTGATAAAAAAAGAAGACATAAAGAACTATAAAAAATCTACCCAATTTCTCTGGAAAGGGAAAAAAATGAGAATGGCAATTGGTAAATTGATGCAGAGTAAGGAATATGGAGGTTAAGGATTGCCTAATATCAAATTTTATAATTGGGCATCTATGATTAAAATAGCATGCTATTGGCTTCTAGAAAAAAACAATATTACATATCCACAAATTGAAAGAGCTCTGATATCTCCAGCGGGGCTGCTGCATTTAGCAGAAAAAGATATTCCCAAGTTTATTAAAGATAGAAAAACTTTCTATACTGTAATCAAAGACAGGAAAAAGTTTAGTCAAGCATTGGAAATAGATACACATGTCAACATATCTACCGATATGGGGTAACCCAGAATTTGTTCCAAGCTTAGTGACAAGTATTTTTAAAAAATGGAGTCAGAAAGGCCTAAAATTTGTACATCAACTAGAGGACCGTAGGAGAAATACAATTAAATTAGACATGTGTATGGCGGAAAAATTCGGTTTGGATCGATTCGGAATTTTTCGAAGTTCGGTTCGGATCGATTCAAATTCGGAAAATTCTGAATCGATTCGTTTCGGATTCGTTTCGGATTCATTCGGATTCGAAGAAATTCGGCTGGATTCGGTTTGATTCGGTTCGGTTCGGTTCAGAAATTCGGAATTTCGGTAAGTGTTAGGTGGGATTAGACTAGTATATGTACTGTATATTAGGTGTTAACCTAACATACTGTACAATACTAGTGTAATCCACTGGCCATCCGAATTTACGAATAAATTCAAACTAATTGGGATGTATTTGGAAAATTCGGCAGTATTTTAATTCGGAAATTTGGTTCGATCCGAATCGCCAAT